>NC_047109.1:117068809-117146309 GCF_902500255.1 Thalassophryne amazonica | reverse complement strand
TTCTTTTGTATGTCACCAAAAACATGGACCCTTCACTAAAAACACGGCAGTTAAGAACTCCAGGCCAACAATGTCTTCTTAGGTCTATACTGTGAACCAAATGGGATCACTTTGACTTGAATGAAGAGGTCCTAGAAAAAGCCAATGTAGAACAAGATATAGAGACCAAATTAGCCTGAAATCAGCTGCATGTTTGCCGTATGGATGACAACTGGCAAGTTAACGCCTCATTATATGGTGAGTTGGCTGATGAAACAAGAACAGTTAGTCAGCCACTACTTTGCTACAAGGACAGTTGCAAAAGCTTCCTCAAGCGTCGGAAGGCTTTGAAAGAGTGGGATTCTGTGGTTAACCATGACAGCAAGTGGAGAGACCAAACCCTCAAGATCTGCTCAAAGAAAAGAAGACCAAGAAAGGAAGCATGCAGAGTGCGATAAAATTTTCAACATGCATATGGGTGTCAAGTTCTGACTGAGTTTGATTCCTATTTATTAGATGTGATCAATTCAACATCGAGACCCTGAGCAGTCGAGATCTTCGGAAGACTGGGTGGTGTTTTTGTTGCTGTTTGAGAAACACATAAATGTTGGCCTATCTGCATTTGACACAGTTTAAGATTAGTTCAGTTAGACTGCACAACATCAGTGGCAAACTACAAGAATTCTAGAGTTTGAACAATGGAAAGTGAAGAACAATAGATAACTGTATCATCTGCATAAAACCAGAATGCAACGTTTGTCACAAAGATTATTCATATATCTGGTGAAGAGCAGAGGTCCTATTGAACCCTGAGGTACACCTTTCAACATAACATTTACATTTACTCTGATGGACTACCCAGCAGTGGGGAATAAGTTTCATTACAGTAGAAGTCTTTCAGAAAGCACTGTAACTAGGTTTAAGGATATGATTCCTTCTTTATGTTCTCCAATGCCATATACCAACACAGTGCAGAGTAGCTACCTAAACTCTGTGAGTGAGATAGATTATCTCGTCAATAGTTTTATATCCTCATTGAGGACAACTTTGGATGCTGTAGCTCCTCTGAAAAAGAGAGCCTTAAATCAGAAGTGCCTGACTCCGTGGTATAACTCACAAACTCACAGCTTAAAGCAGATAACCCGTAAGTTGGAGAGGAAACAGCGTCTCACTAATTTAGAAGATCTTCACTTAGCCTGGAAAAAGAGTCTGTTACTCTATAAAAAAAGCCCTCTGTAAAGCTAGGACATCTTACTACTCATCACTAATTGAAGAAAATAAGAACAACCCCAGGTTTCTTTTCAGCACTGTAGCCAGGCTGACAAAGAGTCAGAGCTCTATTGAGCCGAGTATTCCTTTACCTTTAACTAGTAATGACTTCATGACTTTCTTTGCTAATAAAAATGTAACTACTAGAGAAAAAATTACTCATAACCATCCCAAAGACATATCGTTCTCTTTGGCTGCTTTCAGTGATGCCGGTATTTGGTTAGATTCTTTCTCTCCGATTGTTCTGTCTGAGTTATTTTCATTAGTTACTTCCTCCAAACCATCAACATGTCTATTAGACCCCATTCCTACCAGGCTGCTCAAGAAAGCCCTACCATTAATTAATGCTTCGATCTTAAATATGATCAATCTGTCTTTATTAGTTGGCTATGTACCACAGGCTTTTAAGGTGGCAGTAATTAAACCATTACTTAAAAAGCCATCACTTGACCCAGCTATCTTAGCTAATTATAGGCCAATCTCCAACCTTCCTTTTCTCTCAAAAATTCTTGAAAGGGTAGTTGTAAAACAGCTAACTGATCATCTGCAGAGGAATGGTCTATTTGAAGAGTTTCAGTCAGGGTTTAGAATTCATCATAGTACAGAAACAGCATTAGTGAAGGTTACAAATGATCTTCTTATGGCCTCAGACAGTGGACTCATCTCTGTGCTTGTTCTGTTAGACCTCAGTGCTGCTTTTGATACTGTTGACCATAAAATTTTATTACAGAGATTAGAGCATGCCATAGGTATTAAAGGCACTGCGCTGCAGTGGTTTGAATCATATTTATCTAATAGATTACAATTTGTTCATGTAAATGGGGAATCTTCTTCACAGACTAAGGTTAATTATGGAGTTCCACAAGGTTCTGTGCTAGGACCAATTTTATTCACTTTATACATGCTTCCCTTAGGCAGTATTATTAGAAAGCATTGCTTAAATTTTCATTGTTATGCAGATGATACCCAGCTTTATCTATCCATGAAGCAAGAGGACACACACCAATTAGTTAAACTGCAGGATTGTCTTACAGACATAAAGACATGGATGACCTCTAATTTCCTGCTTTTAAACTCAGATAAAACTGAAGTTATTGTACTTGGCCCCACAAATCTTAGAAACATGGTGTCTAACCAGATCCTTACTCTGGATGGCATTACCCTGACCTCCAGTAATACTGTGAGAAATCTTGGAGTCATTTTTGATCAGGATATGTCATTCAATTAAACAAATATGTAGGACTGCTTTTTTGCATTTCAAATCAAATCAAATCAATTTTATTTATATAGCGCCAAATCACAACAAACAGTAGCCCCAAGGCGCTTTATATTGTAAGGCAAAGCCATACAGTAATTACGGAAAAACCCCAACGGTCAAAACGACCCCCTGTGAGCAAGCACTTGGCGACAGTGGGAAGGAAAAACTCCCTTTTAACAGGAAGAAACCTCCAGCAGAACCAGGCTCAGGGAGGGGCAGTCTTCTGCTGGGACTGGTTGGGGCTGAGGGAGAGAACCAGGAAAAAGACATGCTGAGGAGGGGAGCAGAGATCAATCACTAATGATTAAATGCAGAGTGGTGCATACAGAGCAAAATGAGAAAGAAACACTCAGTGCATCATGGGAACCCCCCAGCAGTCTAAGTCTATAGCAGCATAACTAAGGGATGGTTCAGGGTCACCTGATCCAGCCCTAACTATAAGCTTTAGCAAAAAGGAAAGTTTTAAGCCTAATCTTAAAAGTAGAGAGGGTGTCTGTCTCCCTGATCTGAATTGGGAGCTGGTTCCACAGGAGAGGAGCCTGAAAGCTGAAGGCTCTGCCTCCCATTCTACTCTTACAAACCCTAGGAACTACAAGTAAGCCTGCAGTCTGAGAGCGAAGTGCTCTATTGGGGTGATATGGAACTTTTAGGACAACCTGATAATAATGAATTACAATAGTCCAGCCTAGAGGAAATAAATGCATGAATTAGTTTTTCAGCATCACTCTGAGACAAGACCTTTCTAATTTTAGAGATATTGCGCAAATGCAAAAAAGCAGTCCTACATATTTGTTTAATATGCGCATTGAATGACATATCCTGATCAAAAATGACTCCAAGATTTCTCACAGTATTACTAGAGGTCAGGGTAATGCCATCCAGAGTAAGGATCTGGTTAGACACCATGTTTCTAAGATTTGTGGGGCCAAGTACAATAACTTCAGTTTTATCTGAGTTTAAAAGCAGGAAATTAGAGGTCATCCATGTCTTTATGTCTGTAAGACAATCCTGCAGTTTAGCTAATTGGTGTATGTCCTTTGGCTTCATGGATAGATAAAGCTGCGTATCATCTGCGTAACAATGAAAATTTAAGCAATGCCGTCTAATAATACTGCCTAAGGGAAGCATGTAGAAGATCATTTGTAACCTTCAGTAATGCTGTTTCAGTACTATGATGAATTCTAAACCCTGACTGAAACTCTTCAAATAGACCATTCCTCTGCAGATAATCAGTTAGCTGTTTTACAACTACCCTTTCAAGAATTTTTGAGAGAAAAGGAAGGTTGGAGATTGGCCTATAATTAGCTAAGATAGCTGGGTCGAGTGATGGCTTTTTATGTAATGGTTTAATTACTGCCACCTTAAAAACCTGTGGTACATAGCCAACTAACAAAGATAGATTGATCATATTTAAGATCAATGGTAGGGCTTCCTTGAGCAGCCTGGCAGGAATGGGGTCTAATAGACATGTTGATGGTTTGGAGGAAGTAACTAATGAAAATAACTCAGACAGAACAATCGGAGAGAAAGAGTCTAACCAAATACCGGCATCACTGAAAGCAGCCAAAGAGAACGATATGTCTTTGGGATGGTTATGAGTAATTTTTTCTCTAATAGTTAAAATTTTATTAGCAAAGAAAGTCATGAAGTCATTACTAATTAAAGTTAAAGGAATACTCGGCTCAATAGAGCTCTGACTCTTTGTCAGCCTGGCTACAGTGCTGAAAAGAAAACTGGGGTTGTTCTTATTTTCTTCAATTAGTGATGAGTAGTAAGATGCCGTAGCTTTACGGAGGGCTTTTTTTATAGAGCAACAGACTCTTTTTCCAGGCTAAGTGAAGCTCTTCTAAATTAGTGAGACGCCATTTCCTCTCCAACTTACGGGTTATCTGCTTTAAGCTGCGAGTTTGTGAGTTATACCACGGAGTCAGGCACTTCTGATTTAAGACTCTCTTTTTCAGAGGAGCTACAGCATCCGAAGTTGTCCTCAAAGAGGATATAAAACTATTGACGAGATAATCTATCTCACTCACAGAGTTTAGGTAGCTACTCTGCCCTGTGTTGGTATATGGCATTGGAGAACATAAAGAAGGAATCATATCCTTAAACCTAGTTACAGTGCTTTCTGAAAGACTTCTACTGTAATGAAACTTATTCCCCACTGCTGGGTAGTCCATCAGAGTAAATGTAAATGTTATTAAGAAATGATCAGACAGAAGGGGGTTTTCAGGGAATACTGTTAAGTCTTCAATTTCCATACCATAAGTCAGAACAAGATCTAAGATATGATTAAAGTGTTGGGTGGACTCATTTACATTTTGAGCAAAGCCAATCGAGTCTAACAATAGATTAAATGCAGTGTTGAGGCTGTCATTCTCAGCATCTGTGTGGATGTTAAAATCGCCCACTATAATTATCTTATCTGAGCTAAGCACTAAGTCAGACAAAAGGTCCGAAAATATATTGCATTTGCGCAATATCTCTAAAATTAGAAAGGTCTTGTCTCAGAGTGATGCTGAAAAACTAATTCATGCATTTATTTCCTCTAGGCTGGACTACTGTAATTCATTATTATCAGGTTGTCCTAAAAGTTCCCTGAAAAGCCTTCAGTTAATTCAAAATGCTGCAGCTAGAGTACTGACAGGGACTAGAAGGAGAGAGCATATCTCACCCATATTGGCCTCTCTTCATTGGCTTCCTGTTAATTCTAGAATAGAATTTAAAATTCTTCTTCTTACTTATAAGGTTTTGAATAATCAGGTCCCATCTTATCTTAGGGACCTCGTAGTACCATATCACTCCAACAGAGCACTTTGCTCTCAGACTGCAGGCTTACTTGTAGTTACTAGGGTTTGTAAGAGTAGAATGGGAGGCAGAGCCTTCAGCTTTCAGGCTCCTCTCCTGTGGAACCAGCTCCCAATTCAGATCAGGGAGACAGACACCCTCTCTACTTTTAAGATTAGGCTTAAAACTTTCCTTTTTGCTAAAGCTTATAGTTAGGGCTGGATCAGGTGACCCTGAACCATCCCTTAGTTATGCTGCTGTAGACTTAGACTGCTGGGGGGTTCCCATGATGCACTGAGTGTTTCTTTCTCTTTTTGCTCTGTATGCACCACTCTGCATTTAATCATTAGTGATTGATCTCTGCTCCCCTCCACAGCATGTCTTTTTCCTGGTTCTCTCCCTCAGCCCCAACCAGTCCCAGCAGAAGACTGCCCCTCCCTGAGCCTGGTTCTGCTGGAGGTTTCTTCCTGTTAAAAGGGAGTTTTTCCTTCCCACTGTAGCCAAGTGCTTGCTCACAGCGGGTCGTTTTGACCGTTGGGGTTTTTCCGTAATTATTGTATGGCCTTGCCTTACAATATAAAGCACCTTGGGGCAACTGTTTGTTGTGATTTGGTGCTATATAAATAAAATTGATTTGATTTGATTTGATCAGGAGAAAGGAAGAGGAACAGCTGACAAACTGGACACATTGTGTTCTAGCTGACAAGTAGTTAGAAAAATATTTAACAGCACACTCAGATAAGCTGACAATTTGAAGTCTTTCTGTCAAGATGTTGTGATGCACAGTGTCAAAAGCTTTTGACAGGTCAGTGATAGCAGCAGTACAATACTTTTGGCAGTCCAATAACGTCATTCACCACCCTGGTAATTGTGCTGTTTCCGAAAGCCTGGCTGACATTGGAACAAAATACCATTTGTGTCTTAAAGAAATCTTTAAGTTGCTCCCTCACAAGATGTTCTAAAAGTTTAGCTAAAGCACATAATTTAGAAATTGGCCTGTAATTACTAACAAATGAGGGATCTCCTCCCTCCAGCAAGGGAAGAATAAACACAGATTTCCGTATGTTGGGAATTACATTACTAGACAAGGTCAGATTAAAAATGTGAGTCAGTTGTGCTGCTACAAGGAAGTGAAGCTCGAGCTGATCAGGACCTGCAGACTTGTTGGGATCCAACTGCTTTCAGGGTCTGTGAATCTCTGACACATCAGAGTAAAATGAAAAGGCTGGACATGATTGCTGACTGAGGGTAATGAAAGCTCAGTCTTCTGTCTATCAGGCTCTTTTAGATGCGAGTGTGGAGACTCCAAAAGAGAAGCAGAGGTTCATTAAAGCAGTTCATAACTGCTGACGTATCAAAGTATCACATTACATGCTGGCAACTTTTTTATAACCACATTTCCATGTAGATTTGATCACTTTTTAGATTTCATCAGAGATGAAGAGTATCACTTGGATTGTGACAGAACATCAGCTTTGACATTCTGGCCATCCATTCATTCATCCATTCATTCACTCACTCAATCATTCATTCACATCATTCATTTTCTGTCACTTATTTAGGTCTGGGTCACAGTGGCAGCAGACTAAGCACCCAGACCACACTTCTCTAACCAAGGGCCTGCGAACTACACCTGGGCAACCCCAAGGCATTCCCAAGCCAGCTTGGAGATGTAACCCTTCTGGCATGTCCTGGGTCTTCCCCTGGGCAGACCTTCCAGTTGTAAGACCTCTTTACAGAGATAACATGAGGGCATCCTCACCAGATGCTTGAACCACCTGAGCTGGGTCTGTTCAGTGCAAAGAAGCAGCAGCTCTACTCCAGGGCCTACTTGGATATCAAACTTCTCACCCTGTCCCACAATGTAAACCCAGATACCCTATGGAGGAACATCATTTCCAACACTTGTATTCGTGATCTTGTTCTTTCAATCATGAACCAGGTGAGGGCAGGAGCAGAAATAGACTATTAATCAACTGCAGGACCTCAGATGCAGCACTGATCTGTCTATTGGAGGTAGGGTGGGGGGTCTAAGGGGAGGTGATGGTTTAGTGGTTAAGTACTGGGCTTCACACCAGAGGATCCTTGACACCCTGACATCGCTGTGTGTGTTTGTGTGAATGGATGAATGCAAGGCATCACTGTAAAGCACATTGAGCTTCTGATGCAGATGGTAAAGTGCTATATAAATGCAGTCCATTTACTATATTGAACTCATGTTACTCTCTGCTATTTGCAGATGATGTGATTCTGTTGGTTTCATCAGACAAACTGACCATCCTCCAATTTGAAATCCTGTCTGTGAAAATCATGAACAGGTGACAAGAGGCAGCCCTGGCAGAGTCCAACAGCCACTAAACAGGATTGGTGAAATGCTGAGAATGTGGACACAGCTCCTGCTTAGTGTGTGTTGCAACAGACCCTGTCCCCCAAACTCCACTGGCACCTGCCACAAGACACTTCAGGGGTATAGGCATATTCCAAGTCTACAAAACACATATATCTGTGTGAGTGTAAAGAGCTGGTCTGCCGTTCTATGACCAGGACAGAACCTGCATTGTTCCTCCTGAAAAGGAGTTTTGACTATTGGTGTAAGTCTCCTCTCCAGCATCTTGTGAGAGACTTTCCTGGCGGAGAAGTGTGATTCCTCAATAATTAAAATGCACTCTGATCCTCCTGATTTTGGCGGTGTGGCGCTTTTCTCTCGGATGGTCTAGCATACAGGTGCCTCAGTGCCGAGAACTCCAAAAAGGCCAAAGTGACGCCCACATTTCACTTGGCACTGGCAGATAGATGGCTACTTTTGAGAGGTAGGGAGGGCCCGGTTGTCTGCCATGGGGATTGCCATCCAGGATCCAAGGCAGTTCTGTGGTGTCGAGGACACAGCAATGCGTGGCACCAGTGCATCCTCCCAGACTGGACCTGAGCGGCTTGGAGGGAGCCCAAAACATCATCACAACACTTCAAGAACATTTGTTCCAGCAGAGGCAGATGAAAAGACACTTTGCATGAGATGACCCCAAAAAGTGGCTTCAAAACCCTATTTTTAACTTGCTATTAGAATGAAGAAGAATGAAGAGAAGGAAGAAAAACCCAATCCAATAAATGTATATGGGTTGTTTAGAAATGCAAGTGACAATTGTATTTATTTCTATATTTATTTATTGCCATTTTTACGCATGAGCTTTGTTCCACTTAGATTCATGGAGACATGGAACAGAGAGGTTCAGGAAACATATGGTCGCTACCCAACTCCACACTGTGGAGAAACTCTGTTTGACAATATCCAGGTTAAAAAAAATGTCTGCTCGGATCACATGACACGCCGATACACAAGCCCGAACGTGCTAATGCATATCCCCCCAAGTCCACACGGGGCACTTTGACCCTCCAGGGGACACTGTGAAAGCGCACGTGCACTCCTGCTCAAAGCCAGTGATGATGCAACATGACACCTAAAAATGTCACACACTGCAGATCTCTTCCCTGGTCAGTCCTATAAAATGTGATCCGGCCTTTAACACTCTCAACACGAGCCACCTTTAAAGTCCACACGAGCTAAAATAAAGATTTTACGGCAGCAGAAGTGTTCCGGATTTAGGATATCATTCACAAATCTCATCAAAGCCCAGCACACACTTTAAGGCATTACTCATGGAGGTGATTGGGGAAATGGCATTTGTTGAGCATCTGAATAAACATTAAGGTGTATTTTCCTAATCTGGACTTTCAAGAGGAAGCAAAATGTTTCCAATGAGAACACTGGAAATGAACTCCTGCAGTGTTTGGGGAGGCTGACATGAGGCACCGGGCTTCATGGCGTTTGATTCAAACCTTTCCTGAAGAGGGTGGTGAGCGAATGGAAAACACTGATCTTTTCGAACCCAGCTGGTTTTCTGGCTGCATTTTAATGGCTGAATCACAAAAACGCCACAAACTACTGAAAAGCAGCAGAAGCCAAATGAAGAGCGAACGACTCATGTAAGTGGAAGGTTCTCATCATGAAAACTCCACAATCGGACGGGACCTCGTGGGTGGTAAATGGGACTGAGTGAGAGCGCCTTTATTTTCCTTTAACCTCAGCTGCTGAAGTGCCTGAGGGCAAGGCACTGCACACAGAACAGAGCTCTGTGATTTGGAGGTTTTTAGTTTTAACAATGTCCACATGTATCTATGACGCTCAAACCCAAACTGTTTTAGCAACGCTGAACAACGGGCCAAATAACAGAAAATAGGTCAAGTCTGGGAGCGTGTGTCCCCACACTACAGAACCAGCACGGTTTCAGGATGGCAACCAGCCGGGAAAACAACTGATCCATTCTCACCTCTTGAAAGTAATGGATCTGAGGCAGCCGAGTGAAATGTGGGCGTGTACTTGTCCTTTTTCTGTCAGGTCCTGACCATGTCTGGTCCCATGTCCTCTCGTGTTTGGATCTTTTGTTATGTTCTGCCCCGTCTGCGTCCGCTTCACACTTTGATCCTCTGTCTTTTCTCTTGTCACTCGAGTCTTGTTCATTCTGATGATCTCTTTTCTGTGTAATCATACTTCAGCCACAGTGTGTTCTGTTCTAGTTTAGTCTTTTATTTTCTTGTTGTTCTCTTTTTAGGTCTTTCATTTTATTTCCTAGTTTACTGCCCAGTTCCATTCATGTTAATATTTGTTAGGTCACTGGTGTTATCTTTGGCATTTTTTGTTATTCACCGTTGGGATTTTTTGTAACTGATTTCTCTTGCTTCTGTTTGCTTTGTTTTTGTCTCAGTGCACCCTCTTGCACTCATCTCCGTCCCTTTGTTCCCCTCACCTGTACCTCGTTTTCTCTGATTGCCACCTCTGTTATTTAAGCCTCATGTGTTCTGTGTTCAATGCCAGTTCATTGTCTTGTAAGCCTCGTTCCAGCCTCTTGTTCCTGTCGATTGCCTTGCTGTTTTTGACCTTGTTTTGTTTTTTTGACCACGCCTCTGTCTCAGCCTGTCATACTCTCTATTACCTTGTTTGACCTCAGCCTGTTTTATGACCACGCCTCAGCCTCGCACCTGCCTGATACCTCTGCCACGCTGACTGCTACGCTGTGTAGCGAACCACTGCCAGTTTATCAGATAAAGCCTTTTTGATTGATCCTACGCCTCTGTGTGTGAGTCAGCATTTGTGTCCCCATGCTCTGCTGCTGGGGTCCTCAGAACTGAGGCCCCTGGGCAATTCTATAGAAGCACAATGACAATGACGGAAAAATCTGGCCTCATTAACATTAACATTAAAAATTTGCTTTGAGTGTGATTCTGTTACTGTATAATTATCCACCTACGTGCTGGATCATGCACAGAGATCATGCACACTCCACATTGCCAAAATGTCAGCTAGGACATTTTGGCACACAACGCCAGTGATACGCCTGATCCAAGTCTTCCTACGTGACTGTTCGTTTGTTGGTTTGACACAAAGTTAATCTAGCGGCCCCACAGATCCTCTGAAGAGACCTGGCACACCAGTCTGTCACAGGACCACATACAGACAAACAAACACATTCACACCTTTCACGCACACCTACGGGCAATTTAAAGTTTCCATTTCACCTAACCTGCGCTGCACCGATACAGTTCTGGAATCATCAGAACTGTTTGTCATACTAAAACTGCATGTCTTTACAGGTCCCTGGACCCAAGACTGTAATTGGGCCTTTAATGGGTCATTAAGCTGAGAGAGGGGTGTGGTCAGGCGAGAGCAGGGATCATGTGCATCCACAAGAAAACACATGAAAGTGCAGGTTTGTTGAACATGTAGTAAAAATACCTTGAATGGATGAGAGACAGTGCGAGTCTTGAAAAACCCAAAGAATGAACTGTATCAGTTGTGCACGGAGCCTCGCAGCTCTCCCTCAATAGTTAACAGGCCCTGACAAACGTTAATCAAACATGCAGTCGTCATTTCAGATCACTGGTTTGAGTCTAAGTCTTACAAAATATATGGTAATACAGGAAGCACCAGGAACATAAAGACTTGGACCGTTGTTCTCGTGCGTCACTAAACACCTCTGTCCAAAGACCCCGTGATTCTTTAAGCTCTTC
Organism: Thalassophryne amazonica; assembly: GCF_902500255.1. Lineage (NCBI taxonomy): Eukaryota > Metazoa > Chordata > Actinopteri > Batrachoidiformes > Batrachoididae > Thalassophryne > Thalassophryne amazonica. Next base: position 117,134,956 of record NC_047109.1, on the reverse strand, counting down.
CCAAACGTCTCCGAATCTGAAAAGCCGAGGACAGGCAAGGGGAGGACTATTTTTAAATTCACAAGGGAAAGTAAGCAAGACAATACATCAGCATGCACCCAGAGGCCAGACTCAGGCTACGTGCACAGTAGGTGGAATTAAGTGGAATTTAGTAACTTGCACAACTGCTTAACGTCTGCCCTCCACAGCACTCTGCCAAACAAACAGATGTTTGGAGGTCACACCGTGAAACACTGCACATCACACTCACAACACACACACACACACACCCTCCAGTGACCTTCACCGCAGAAGACGTGAGTTCAAATGCTGCTACGTAACGCTGTAATCAGGAGAATGAATGTGGTGCAAGGTTATGTAAACTGCTGCCAATTCCCAGCAGACATTCAGACCCACCAGCAAGTGAGTTTTCTTCAAGCGAGTAAATTAGCCTGGAGGGAACTCCAGAGACGTGAGCATCTCTCTCATCGCTGCCTGTTTGTGACGTGAGAAACAAAGAATCTAAGAACATCAGGGGGAAGGTGTTGGAAATAGATTCTACACATATATAAAAGACAACACTGGCTGCAAATTGATATTAAACAGAATTCCATCATTCTGTCGGAGAAGGAACGTAAACAGTGATAAGTCTTCCTCGGCTTGGGCATAAGCAAAGGTAAATCTGGAAGGGCTGCAAATGTATGACCTCCTGTTCGTGTCGAACAGTAAACATGGGCCTATGTGGCACCGTTCTGCCATCATAATCTATCAAAGCTTGAGTGACCTTGCCTACAACCTTCTAGGTCAGTCAAGGTGAAAGGCAATAGTATTTTTTGAAAACCCACACATGCCTGATAAATTTTCCGCCTCTGTTGGACAAGAATTTTAACTCTGGGCTGTGACTTTGACTTTTAACACCTGAACCTCAAAAGTTAATAGGTTCATCTTTGGGTGGGACTCAACTAATGTACAAAATTTGGTTAAAATGACTCAATTAGTTTTTGAGATATTTGTTTATATTCAGGTTACACCCATTCACCCTGTCTTAAATAAAGATTGACATGTCCACCAGCATTCTCATTTTTATGGACATGGACTAACAGACTCATAAGAAGCTCACAGAGGCTTTGGGAAAAGATGCATGATGGGAAACTGAGCTTCATTATTTCTCCTCCTCCTCAGAGGAGACCTCTGACCTCTTGACCTCCTCACACCTCAGTCCCTCAGCTCAGTGGACTCCCTCGAGTGCAAACGCACAAATGCAGCCGTGCACAGAAAAACACGCGGCCAACATGCACGACGCTTCTTCTCTAGGGTTTCTGATGTATATACGCTTTAAATCAGCGCGCGCACACACACACACACACACACACACACACACACACACACACACACACACACACACACACACACACACACAGTATGTTATGTTAAGTAGACGTCACCCGCGGCCAGGTGGAATCACTGAGCGTCTGTGAGGTCATCTGGGAGACGGTTTGGCGTAATAGAAACAACATGACGTTCTCAGCTCGTGGAAAAAAAGAAGGTCATTTTGTGTTTGACAGCGACAGAGATTAACACAACGAAACCATTAAATCTTCTGCTGCCTGAAAAATAAAAAAAACATTTAAATGCAGCCATAAAAATCAGACTGTGTTAAGCAACACTTCAGGGACGCTTCTTCTGAGAAGCACGAACTGTGTTTCCATCGCAATGAGAACTGTAACCATGACAACAGGTTTTATTTGTTATGGCAGTGCAGAGTTTAATATGACGAGCAAAAGATGGAGCAAAAGGAGACGTGTTGGGTTTGAGGAGGGCCACTGCAAACAAATAACGCAAAGCGAAACAAACAAAATGAAGAGGAATACCCCAAACAAAAAGACAAAAAACATAAAACAAAAACAAAACTAAATCAAAGTATAACAAAAGACACAAAAATAAACAAAAACAAAATGAAGAGGAATACCCCAAACAAAAAGACAAAAAAACAACAAAAACAAAACTAAATCAAAGTATAACAAAAGACAGAAAAAAACAAACAAACAAAAACAAACAAAATGAAGAGAAATACCCCAAACAAAAAGACAAAAAGCAACAACAAAAAACTACGAGGTCTGTCAATAAAGTAACGGTCCTTTTTATTTTTTTCTAAAACTATATGGATTTGAATCATGTGCGATTACATCAGCCAACCTTGAACCCTCATGCGCATGCATGAGTTTTTCCTGTCGGTTGCGTCATTCGCCTGTGGGCAGGCTTTGAGTGAGGAGTGGTCCAGCCCTCTCGTCTTTTTTTTCATTGTTCAGGAATGGCTCAGAGACTGGCGCTTTGCTTTAAACAAAACACCTCCGTTGGAAGCCTTACAGAACAAGTTGGAACATGCCCAGCTGTTAAATAATTTCTCGGATACTCACTCGACTAAAAGCCATCGAAATCCGCCTAAATCTTAGGAATGGTTATCAACACGGAGGTGTTTTGCTGTGGCGCCGCGCCATGAGTGGCTGCGCGCCGATGTGCGAATCCGTCCGCACGTCTTTCATTACAAAATCTCCTTTAACAGTGGAATGACCAGATAAACTGCTGATCCCGACCTCTTCTGAAACTTCTCTGTTCTCTCACGACGTCCTGGGTCAACAGAGGCTTAAATTTGGACGTTTTCAACTTGAAACAGGCTGACGACGGCGGCTCGGAGCGCAGCGTGCCCTGCGGCTCCGTGGGGAGTCCTTAAAGCGACAGTAACACTCCATAATCTCTCATCAGCCGTTAAAAGTTTCACCGAAAACCATCTGAATTTCTCGAATGGTGTCCACTTCGATGTGCCTCACAGTTTTTGAAAAAATTTTGATCAAACAAAGCGCCATTCTCTCAGCAAGAAGTCAGACAAAGGAATTCCGACGAGGGAGGTGGACCAGTGCTCACTCAAAGCCTGCCCACAGGCTAATGACGCAACCGACAGGCATGAAAAAACTCACGCATGCACATGAGGGTTCAAGGTTGGCTGATGTAATCGCACGTGATTCAAATCCATATAGTTTTTGAAAAAAATAAAAAGGTACGTTACTTTATTGACAGACCTTGTACAACAAAACTAAATCAAAGTACAACAAAAGACAGAAAAATAAACAAACAAAATGAAGAGAAATACCCCAAACAAAACAAAATGAACACACCAACAGATGCACACGAGCACTTATCGTCTGAGTATTTACACAGTGTGGCCTCTGGGTGTGAAAACCACAGCTGGGTTCTGTGGAAAGTACAAATGACACTTGTTTTGCGCTGTGCACGCCTTTTTGTCAGGTAGAAGATTTCTGGTAGAAGATGTCTTTATGTGATCTGAGGAAAGTTTCATTTAGCGTCATTAAAGCTTTTGTGTGTTTTCCTGCTATCTGTGATTGGTTTAGCTGTTTTTTAATCCACTCCTTTGAAGGTGCAGGATGAGCTGATGGCCCTGAAGGCAAAGATCTACGGCCTGGAAAATGAGCTACGATGTTACGATGATTTGCCATTGGACAAGTAGAGATTGTGCTTTTGTTTTAACCCCTTAAGCCCTCGAGCCTATTTCACCAAAATCACATACCCATACATTATGATTTATTTCTCAGCTTGTACAAGGTCAAAAATGCAAAAGTTTGGATCAGCTAAAAGACAGGTCCTAGGGGATGTTGTGGATGCAAAAAAAATTGAAAGTAAATAATACTTGGTAGAAGTAAATGAGTTTTTTTTTTCCTAAAAAATGAATTCCGATTTATGTCTTTATTTGCTTGGCGTTTCAGCTGTGGTTAGTTCATATGTGATTGATATTTTTGTAGAGCAGACTTCGCTTGACATTTTGATGTATAATAAGTGTATGTTGGTATCAGCATTGGTTAGTTATGAGTGTTCAAATGTTCAAAAGTGCCCAAATTTGGGGACTCTAGGGTTTAAGAGGTTAAATTTTATTTTTACACACAATCATAGACATTTATATAATCACAGAGTCACTGCTAATGTGTTTAACACAGAACTCTTGGCCTGGAAGTTATTTTGTGCTTTGAATGCCTCACGTTCACCCTGACATCGGGGTGAATATGAGGCATTATTGTAAAGCGCTTTGAGTGTCTGATGCAAATTGAAAAGCTCTACATAAATGCAGTCCATTTACCATTTATTCCTTTATCCTGCTCTGTCACATCTCTCCGGTCGCCAGGTCCCCTCCACCCACAACTTATTCAGCTGTTCACACACGAGGTCAGCAGATGATCAGCAAGACGTATGAGATGAAGCTCACAGAAGAAAGTGTTTAGCTCAAGAGGAGAAACAGGACAGCATGAAACACAACATGACTGAACCGAACAAACACGGCGTGATTGCGTAGCAGCCGCCTGACGTTGGTTATGTCAGAGTCTTTGATGAACTGACTGAAAGCAGGTGAGTGAATGACTTCATGATGCAGGTGGGAGTGAAGTGGTCATGACAGTTAGAAAGAAACATGGCAAAACATTTAAAAAAAAATAGAAGTACTGCAAATCCAGTAAGTATTCACAGTGCTACAGTTTTTCCATATTTTCTTATGTTACAGCCTTATTCCAAGATGGATGAAATTTTTTCCCCTCAAAATTCTACCCACAACACCTCATAATGACAATGCGATTTTTTTTGTTGTTTTTTTAGATTTTTGAAAATTTATTAACAATAAAAAACTAAGAAATCAGTTGCACATAAGTATTCACAGCCTTTGTCATGAAGCTCAAAATGCAGTTCAGGTGTGTTGGATATTATGTTTCATGGCTAATTCGTCTGTGATATAAATCATAATATAACTTGCTAATAACTTCATATATCCTTATAATGATAATAATAATAAAAAAAATAATAATAATAATATTCTCGTATTTCCTCTGGAATGCCATGAGGCATACTGTTCATCTGCTTATCACACCACACTGACAAACACTGTTTTACTTTTGCACATAATGTTTACATAACGCGAGCAGCACACCGCACATAAATGTCAAATGTTAAATGCAACATGTTTCATGAAAACACATACATACATGCAACACAACACGTTACTGATTCACATTACTGAGGGTAGCCGCCTACCCATCTGGGCGCGGAGCTGGAGTGCAGGGGATAAAAGGCAGGTGGGGGACGGGGTTGGCCAGTCTGCCGGCTGAGTTAGCGACTTGCTGTCCAGGAAAGGCATCTGTTTAATACAACATCTAAAATTGAAGTCCGTTTCCAGTCAGTTTTTGAGTCTTTTGAGTTCACTCCCCAATACACCCAGGAAAAGTGGAAAGTTACAATCTAACAGGTACCTCCTGTTTCCACTGATCATCCTTGAGGTGTTTCTACAGCTTAATTGGAGTCCACCTGTGGTAAATTCAGTTGATTGGACATGATTTGGAAAGACGCACACCTGTCTACATATAAGGTCCCACAGTTGACAGTCAGAGCACAAACTAAGCATGAAGTCAAAGGAATTGTCTGTAGACCTCTGAGACAGGATTGTCTGGAGGCACAAATCTGGGGAAGGGAACAGAAACATTTCTGCTGCTTTGAAGGTCCCAATGAGCACAGTGGCCTCCATCATCTGTAAATAGAAGAAGTTCAGATCCACCAGAACTCTTCCTAGAGCTGGCTGCCCGTCTAAACAGAGCGATCGGGGGAGAAGGACCTTAATCAGGGAGGTGACCAAGAACCCGATGGCCACGCTGTGAGAGCTCCAGCATTCCTCTGTGGAGAGAGGAGAACCTTCCAGAAGGACAACCATCTCTGCAACAATCCACCAATCAGGCCTGTATGGTAGAGTGTCCAGACGGAAGCCACTCCTTAGTAAAAGGCACATGGCAGCCCACCTGGAGTTTGACAAAAGGCACCGGAAGGACTCAGACCAGGAGAAACAAAATTCTCTGGTCTGATGAGACAAACATTGAACTCTTTCATGTTGTCATTATGGGGTGTTGTGAGTATAATTTTAAGGGGAAAAAATTAATTGAATCAATTTTGGAATAAAGCTGTAACATAAAATGTGGAAAAAGTGAGTGAAGCACTGTGAATACCTTCTGGATACATCGTACAATCACGTCAAGAGGTGTTCCAAAATGTTCCACCCATTGCAGATATCTCACAGTCTTCTTCTTTGTCTTTCGGCTGTTCCTGTTAGGGGTCGCCAGATCAATCGTTTCCATCTCACCCTGTCCTCTGTATCTTCCTCTGTCACACCAACCACCTGCATGTCCTCTCTCAGCACATCCATGAACCTCCACTTTGGTCTCTCTCTTCTCCTCCTGCCTGGTGGATCCATCCTCAGCATCCTTCTCCCTATATACCCTGGGTCCCTCCTCTGCACATGTCCAAACCATCTCAATCTCACCTCTCTGACTTTGTCTCCAAACTGTCCCACCTGAGCTGTCCCTCTGATATGTTCAGTCCTAATGTTGTCTATTCTTGTCACTCCCAAAGAGAATCTCAACATCTTCAGCTCTGCCACCTCCAGCTCTGCCTCCTGTCTTTTTGTTAGTGCCACTGTCTCTAAACCATACAACATAGCTGGTCTCACTACTGTCTTGTAAACTTTCCCCTTCACTCTTGCTGATATTCTTTGGTCACAAATAACTCCTGCCACCTTTCTCCACCCACTCCACCCTGCCTGCACTCTCTTCTTCACCTCTCTATCACACTCTCCATTACTTTGAACAGTTGACCCCAAATATTTAAACTCATCTACTTTCACCACTTCTACTCCTTGTAACTGCACTATTCCACTGGGCTCCTTCCCATTCACACACATGTAATCAGTCTTGCTTCTACTGACTTTCATTCCCCTTCTCTCCAAAGCATATCTCCACTTCTCCAGACTAGACTCAACTTGCTCTCTACTCTCACTACAGATCACAATGTCATCTGCAAACATCATAGTCCATGGGGACTCCTGTCTGATCTCATCCATCAACCTGTCCATCACCATTGCAAACAAGAAAGGACTCAGAGCTGATCCTTGGTGTAATCCCACCTCCACCTTGAATGAGTCTGTCATTCCGACTGCGCATCTCACCGCTGTCACACTATTCTTGTACATGTCCTGCACTGCCCTAACATACTTCTCTGCCACTCCAGACTTCCTCATACAATACCACAACTCTTCTCTTGGCACCCTATCGTAAGCTTTTTCTAAGTCCACAAACACACAATGTAACTCTTTCTGTCCTTCTCTGTACTTTTCCAACAGTATTCTCAGAGCAAACACTGCATCTGTAGTGCTCTTTCTCGGCATGAAACCATATTGCTGCTCAAAGATCTTCACCTGTTTTCTAAGCCTAGCTTCTACTATTCTTTCCCATAACTTCATGCTGTGGCTGATCAGCTTTATGCCTCTGTAGTTACTGCAGCTCTGCACATCACCCTTGTTCTTGAAAATAGGAACCAGCACACTTCGTCTCCACTCCTCAGGCATCCTCTCAATTTCCAAGATTTTATTAAACAATCTGGTTAGAAACTCTACTGTCATCTCTCCTAGACATTTCCATGCCTCCACTGGAATGTCATCTGGACCAACTGCCTTTCCACTCTTCATCCTCTTCATAGCAGCCCTCACTTCTTCCTTGCTAATCTCTTGTACTTCCTGATTTACTCTCACCACATCATCCAGCCTTTTCTCTTGCTCATTTTCTTTGTTCATCAGCTCTTCAAAATATTCCCTCCACCTTCTCAGCACACACTCCTCAAATGTCAGCACATTACCATGTGCATCTTTTACCACCCTAACCTGCTGCACATCCTTTCCAGCTCTGTCCCTTTGTCTGGCCAATCGGTACAAGTCCTTTTCTCCTTCCTTACTATTCAACTTCTTGTACAGCTCGCAATATGCCTTTTCCTTTGCTTTTGCCACTTCTCTTTTCGCCTTACGCCGCATCTCCTTGTACTCCTGTCTACTTTTTTCATCTCTCCGACTATCCCAAAACTTTTTTGCCAACCTCTTTCTCCTTATGCTTTCCTGGACCTCTTCATTCCACCACCATGTCTCCTTGTCTTCCTTCCACTGTCCAGATGTCATACCCAGTACTGCCCTAGCTGTCTCCCTCACCACATCGGCAGTACTTTTCCAGTTGTCCAAAATTGCTTCCCCTCCAACCAGTGCTTCTCTCACCTGCTCGCTAAATTTCACACAACAGTCTTCCTCCTTCAGCTTCCACCATCTGATTCTTTGTTGAGCTCTCACTCTCTTCTTCTTCTTTACCTCTAAAGTCATCCTACAAACAACCATCCTATGCTGTCTAGTGACACTCTCTCCTGCCACCACCTTACAGTTTGTAATTTCTTTTAGCTTGCATCTCCTATAAAGAATGTAGTCCACACACTCCAGAAATCTTCTTTCTCCTTTATCTCACAACCTACCTGTGGGGCATCACCCTGTCAGACACTCGCTTAACCTCCAAGTCCCCACTCTCATTTCCACCTTTCTAGTTTTCTTCTTCTCCCGCTGTTCGTGGCAACGTTTTCCTCCTCTTCTTTGTCATCTTTGCCCAGCAGATATCTCACAGTGATGTCCAGTAAAGCACAGAGGGAGCAGTAATGAAGTCATCACCACACCGGTTTCCAAGCTCATGTGGTTTCTACCTGGGTGAAAGTTTTTACATGGAGTGTGGTGCCACCAACCTCTGATGGTATGTAAAGCTCATGTTTTGAACTCAAGAACATGTAACCTCCACACATAAAGGAGTGGGCTTTGATGGAACCTGAACTATACCACTGTACGCAATGACCACAGAACTAACTGAATATAAAATTAACCCAACGTAAGACTATAACGATAAATAATTTCAAACTAATAGCATAAAGCTGAATGAGTCAAACATACGAGGTCTGTTAGAAAAGTATCGGACCTTTTTATTTTTTGCAAAAACCTGATGGATTTGAATCACATGTGCTTGCATGAGCAAACCTTGAACCTTCGTGCGCATGCATGAATTTTTTCACGCCTGTCAATTGCGTCATTTGCTGGTAAGCAGCATTTGTGTGAGGACATGTGCAGTGCGCTCGGCGGATTTTCATTTCAAGGAAAAGACGGACCAACTGGAGCAGCGCCGCATCAAATTTAGCCAGAAACTGGGCGACAGCCAGGTGGAAACCATTCGGATGATTCAGACGGCTTTCGGTGACTTTTCAGTCGTGTGACTATCCAAGAAATTGTAGAAGAGGTGGGCATGTCACATCATGTCCTGTGAGTCTTCAACACAAAGGTGCTTTTGCTTTGCCGTCAGCAGCTTCGTGCCGATGGCTTCGGCACGAATTTCACTGCCACTGTTTTCATGGCCAAATCTTCTGTCACAGTGGAATGTGCTGAAAAACTGCTGATGCCCACCTCTTCCACAATTTCTTGGATAGTCACACGACTGAAAAGCCACTGAAAGCTGTCTGAATCTTCCAAATGGTGGAAGAGGTGGGCATGTCACAGCACGTCCTGTGAGACTTCAACACGAAGGTGCTTTTGCTCCGCCGTCAGCAGCTTTGTGAGAAGCCTTCAGCATGAATTTCACCGCCACTCTTTTCATGGTAAAATCTTCTGTCACAGTGGAATGTGCCGAAAAAGTGCTGATGTCCACCTCTTCCACAATTTCTCGGATAGTCACATGACGGTCCCGCATCACCACGGTGTTCACTATGGAAATGATCTGGTCATTTCAGCATGTTGATGGCCGACCGGAGCGCGGCTCACTCTCCACCGCTGTGCGGACGTCTTTAAACCGGCTGTACTGCTCCTTAATCTGTGTGATGCCCAGAGGATGGTTTCCGCCTGGCTGTCGCTCAGTTTCTGGCAAAATTTGATGCAGTGCTGCTCCAGTCATTCCGTTTTTTTCCTTGCAATGAAAATCCTCCGAGCGCACTGCACATGTCCTCACACAAAGGCTGCTTACCAGCAAATGATGCAATCGACAAGCGTGAAAAAATTCACGCATGCACACGAATGTTCAAGGTTGGCTCATGCAAGGACATGTGATTCAAATCCATCAGGTTTTTGCAAAAAATAAAAAGGTCCGATACTTTTCTAACAGACCTCGTATGTAAGAACGCTGGGGTGGTGAGGTAGCTACAGCACCCCCTGTTGGTGAGGGCAGCTGTAAAGCAAAATGGTTTGCACAACAATTAAACCTTTAATTTTCTGCTGTTTTGAGTAGCGGTAGCATAGTTGTCTGTGATGGACTGGCACACACACAGTGTCCCTATTGAACAGACTAGTTCATGTTCCCTGATGGAGTTTTTCCAAGGGATAAATAAAGTTCTATCTAATCTAATCTAAAGTACAGACACGATTCTGACTGTCGCCGTTAAACGCAGCAGGAATGATTTTCCTGCCAGACTTCATGATATAAATGAAGCTTCCCTCCTCAGCCACTCCTCCTCAAACCTTCTCCTCACTGTCCCCACACTGAGCACAACAATCAGCATCTGGAGCCTTTTAACACCCTAACAGCTGTTTATGTGGGAAAAGTCAGATGTATGTGGATTCCTGCCCAATCCCATTCTTGGTCAGAGGTACAATTAGCCTTGAAATGTAATTTTTGGATGTATTTCTGGAAAGTTGCTGCTGTCCACCATATATAAATATAAAAAAAATCGGTAGTTGTCCAGTGAGTAGTGAGGGGAGGGGCAATAGTTTCACAGGGCAGGGCTCACATGCACAAAACATACACAGAACCGTCGTGCACTAAATGTGCACAGCAGCCAGAAAGGCTCAAAGTGATGCTTCATTTTCTGCTAAAGTTCCAAAATTTTTACACAGAAAATCACTGTTGGCTGCTGCATTAATGTTTAAAGGTCCATTCACCTGTAAATATGAAATTCATGATTTAATATGGATGAACATTCACAAAGCATCCAACACGTGGGAGTGTTCAGCAGGTGGCAGGCAGCTGTACGGTTCTTCACACAACCACAACAGAGTTGGTGTGTTTGATTGATCTGCTGCATCAAAGTTAATCAGTAATGAAAAACTTCAATTATAAACTCATTATGTGTTCTTATAATTTGATGAGATGATAGACATGATTGTTTTTGAGTTGTTGTTGTGCGTGCGTGCACACACACACACACACACACCACACACGTACGTTGTGGGTGGGCAGTGACTGTCACAACACAAACTTTATCCTCATTTTGTTCAAAGTGTTGGAATTGTTGGCTGCTGTCTGCATTTCATGACTCTGCACTAAATGTGTGTGTGTGTGTGTGTGTGTGTGTGTGTGTGTGTGTGTGAGACTGATTCCAGGGGAATTCCAGTGAATAAAGGGTGGGAATGTTATTGATTATTGTCATGGCAATAAATGAAGATGTGTGTCCTGAACGTTGTAAAAGATGTGACGTATGTGTGCATGTGCGTAGTTTGTGTGTTTTATGGATCGCGTCTGTGTTTTTACACACTTTGGGTTGTGCGTGTTCCTTTCACTCGGGCTGCTGCAGAAAACCATATGTGAGGATTTGCTCAACCCGACATAAATCAAAAGGGTTTAACTGATGAACTAATAGAGGAAACAGAGAAACAGGCAAATAAACAGTTGGAAGGGAAAGAAATGGAGTTATGAGTAAAAACACATGCACATCGAGGGAGAGGAAAACAAACAAATTAACAAAAACAGTAAAAACTTTCAGTTTCCTGTGAATCAGGAGCGACAGTGGAGGTGCAAAGGTGCTTCAGGACAGACAGCGTTATTCTGACTGATGCTTTCTGAGTATCATTAAAATTAAAGCAGTAATATTTTGCATATCAGTCTTAATGTGAATCTGGTAACCACTGCCTGGCACATCAGACTCAAACTCAAAACTTGTGCCATGAAATGATAAGTTTTTGGGGTCATAAAAATTGCATATCAAACAATCTGAAAATTGTTTCCGAGTGTTGCATTCAAGTAAAGAATGGCCACGGTGGAAAAATGAATGCAGACAAAATATAATTATTCAACATGATTTTAGTCCCGAGTCCAGTAAAATTAATTATCCAACATGAATTTACAACCCCAATTCCAATGAAGTTGGGGCATTGTGTAAAATGTAAATAAAAACAGACAAGATATTTAATGTTCAAACTGATAAACTTTATTGTTTTTATGCAAATATTTGCTCATTTTGAAATGGATGCCTGCAACACGTTTCAAAAAAGCAGGGACAGTGAGTGGTATGTTTACCACTGTGTTACATCACCTTTCCTTCTAACAACACTCAGTAAGTGTTTGGGAACTGAGGACACTAATTGTTGAAGTTTTGTAGGTGGAATTCTTTCCCATTCTTGCTTGATGTACGACTTCAGTTGTTCAACAGTCCGAGGTCTCCGTTGTTGTATTTTGCGCTTCATAATGCGCCACACATTTTCACTGGGCGACAGGTCTGGACTGCAGGCAGGTCAGTCTAGTACCCGCACTCTTTTACTACGAAGCCACGCTATTGTAACACGTGCAGAATGTGGCTTGACATTGTCTTGCTGAAATAAGCAGGGACATTCCTGAAAAAGACGTTGCTTGGATGGCAGCATGTGTTGCTCCAAAACCTGGATGTACCTTTCAGTATTGATGATGCCATCACAGATGTGTAAGTTGCCCATGCCATGGGCACTAACACACCTCCATACCATCACAGATGCTGGCTTTTGAACTTTGCTCTGGTAACAATCTGGATGGTCTTTTTCTTCTTTTGTCCGGAGGACACGATGTCCATGATTTCCAAAAACAATTTGAAATGTGGACTCATCAGACCACAGCACATTTTTCCACTTTGCGTCTGTCCATTTCAAATAAGCTCAGGCCCAGAGAAGGCGGCAACGTTTCTGGATGTTGTTGATGTATGGCTTTCACTTTGCATGGTAGAGGTTTAACTTGCACTTGCAGATGTAGCGACGAACTGTGTTAACTGACAATGGTTTTCTGAAGTGTTCATGAGCCCACGCAGTAAGATCCTTTACACAATGATGTCGGTTTTTAATGCAGTGCCGCCTGAGGGATCAAAGGTCACAGGCATTCAATGTTATTTTCTCTGGCTAAGATTTTAACTTCCTTGTCCTCAAACGTGTGGTTAGTGTCTTTAAGGTGGAGATGAACTGCAGACTGAGGTCCACCGGTGCCCTCTCTGCGGAGCTGGTATAGCCTTTTGTGCAACGGCTGCTTAGTCTCACCTATGTAGTGTTTGTTACAGTTTTCCTGACATCTGATAGAATACACCACATTTCTCTGTTTGTAACTAAGGATCCTGTCCTTAGGGCGAAGTAATTTCTGTCTCAAGGTGTTAACCGGTTTAAAGTAAATTGGGATTTTGTGCTGTCTGAAGATCCTCTGTAGTTTTTCCCCTACTCCTGCTAAATACGGGAGAGACACTCCTCTTCTTCCTGGCTCCGTGACAGTCTGACTTCTGCACTTTATCCAGGAACCATTGTGGGTACCCACATACTGTGAGGGCTTTCCGGACATGTTGTTGTTCTTTATTCCTTCCCTCTGTAGTTGTGGGCACCTGTGGGGCTCTGTGTTGAAGAGTCCTTATCACCCCGATCTTGTGTTCAAGGGGGTGGTTTGAGCCAAAGAGCAAACATTGGTCACTGTAAGTGGGTTTTCTGTAAACCCCTGTCTGGAGCTGCCTGTTCTCTCCAATCGTAACATCACAGTCCAAAAAGGCTAAATGGCTGTTTCTGGCATCCTCACGTGTGAACCTGATATTGGAGTCCACCAAGTTGATGTGCTCTGTAAGGGCCTCCACTTCCTGTTGCTTGATTTTAAGCCATGTGTCATCGACATATCTGAACCAGTGACTGGGAGAGATGTCCGTGAACGATGCCAAGGCTCTCTTCTCCACTAACTCCATCTACAGATTGGCCGCAATGGGGGATACTGGAGACCCCGTCGCACAACCATGGATCTGCCTGTAGTAATTCCTCCTAAACAGGAAATATGTGGTATTAAGACAGATCTCCAAGAGTTGGCAGATGTTGTCTGGTTTAAGTTTGGTCCTTTCAAGTAGAGACGCGTCCTAAAGCAGCCTCTGCCTCACAGCTGTGATGGCCTCAGCATTGGGGATGCAGGTTAACAACGACATCACATCGAATGACACCATAGTTTCATCTGCCTCCAGCTGAAGATCCTTGTGTGTTCTCCACATGGTGGTCTGAGTTACACACTAGAAGAGTCAAAATCCACTGGAGGTGCTTGGCCAAATTGTAAGTGATGGAATCTGTGCTACATACAATAGGCAAAATCTTAAGATTTGCGAAGAGGAGAGACGTCATTCCCATCGTTAGGTGGGACAGCTGCCCTGTCATTAGGAGGGTGCTAACTAGAGCACAATACGTGCTAATTAGAGCACTTGTTAGTCACTAGCTAATAGCAGTCTGCCTCTTGGTAGGAGGGGTGTGGTTAGGTTTAAAAGTCCAGCTTTTGCTGGCTTCTGTTATTCTTCTCTACAAGAGTCAAGACACAAGTCAGACTACCAGAGCAAGAAATTTAGCTGAGGAAGCTTCTGCGATTACAAGCGAAATGTCCTCACGTCAAGCAACCCAGTCCAGTCAAACATTTAAGCTTCTCTACTATGGAAACCACCTGAACAACTGAGAGCCTTCACAGATTCATTGGAATTGGGGTTGTAGTCCCCTGAGTCCAGCAAAATTAATTATCCAACATGAATTTAGTCCCGAGTCCAGTAAAATTAAGTGTCCAACATGGATTTAGTCCCCTGAATCCAGTAAAATTAATTATCCAACATGGATTTAGTCCCCTGAATCCAGCAAAATTAATTATCCAACATGAATTTAGTCCCCTGACTCCAGCAAAATTAATTATCCAACATGAATTTAGTCCCCTGACTCCAGTAAAATTAATTATCCAACATGAATTTAGTCCCCTGACTCCAGTAAAATTAATTATCCAACATGGATTTAGTCCCCTGAATCCAGTAAAATTAAGTGTCCAATATGGATTTAGTCCCCTGAATCCAGCAAAATTGATTATCCAACATCAATCAATCAATCAATTTTTTTTATATAGCGCCAAATCACAACAAACAGTTGCCCCAAGGCGCTTTATATTGTAAGGCAAGGCCATACAATAATTATGTAAAACCCCAACGGTCAAAACGACCCCCTGTGAGCAAGCACTTGGCTACAGTGGGAAGGAAAAACTCCCTTTTAACAGGAAGAAACCTCCAGCAGAACCAGGCTCAGGGAGGGGCAGTCTTCTGCTGGGACTGGTTGGGGCTGAGGGAGAGAACCAGGAAAAAGACATGCTGTGGAGGGGAGCAGAGATCGATCACTAATGATTAAATGCAGAGTGGTGCATACAGAGCAAAAAGAAAAAGAAACAGTGCATCATGGGAACCCCCCAGCAGTCTACGTCTATAGCAGCATAACTAAGGGATGGTTCAGGGTCACCTGATCCAGCCCTAACTATAAGCTTTAGCAAAAAGGAAAGTTTTAAGCCTAATCTTAAAAGTAGAGAGGGTGTCTGTCTCCCTGATCTGAATTGGGAGCTGGTTCCACAGGAGAGGAGCCTGAAAGCTGAACATGAATTTAGTCCCCTGAGTCCAGTAAAATTAAGTGTCCAACATGGATTTAGTCCCCTGACTCCAGTAAAATTAATTATCCAACATGAATTTAGTCCCCTGACTCCAGTAAAATTAATTATCCAACATGGATTTAGTCCCCTGAATCCAGTAAAATTAATTATCCAACATGAATTTAGTCCCCTGAGTCCAGCAAAATTAATTATCCAACATGAATTTAGTCCCCTGAGTCCAGTAAAATTAAGTGTCCAATATGGATTTAGTCCCCTGAATCCAGCAAAATTGATTATCCAACATGAATTTAGTCCCCTGAGTCCAGTAAAATTAAGTGTCCAACATGGATTTAGTCCCCTGAGTCCAGTAAAATTGATTATCCAACATGAATTTAGTCCCCTGAGTCCAGTAAAATTAATTATCCAACATGGATTCATGTTTATGAATATATTGTCGTCCATTCGGCTGCTCCCGTATTGTTCGGGGTCGCCACAGCAGACACAGCCAGATCCGCATTGGTATTTGGCACAGGTTTTACACCGGATGCCCTTCCTGATGCAACTCCAGTTTTACCCAGAGAAACACACACAGCCGTTGGTGTTCCAAAGAGGTCTCCTGCACTGCTTAGCTTCTGAGATCTGACGGGATCATACTGACACAGAGCAGATCGGCTGCTATTCATGCTTATTAATATATTTTAAGCAATTATTCCTCCTTGATATATGAACACATCACTTGTTGATCTGCTGTTAGTACCAGATCCATTCTGTATATGTGTGTGTGTGTGTGTGTGTGAAATTACCTGTGTGAAACAGCCTGGAACAGCACCTATCTAGCGTCTCTAAGGAGACAGAAAACTGTCAAATACATAAATAAATAAATGAATAATAATATCAAAGCTTTTACTTTGTATAGGGAATTATTATTTGAAAATCTTTTATTATTTTACACATGCATGCAATGTTCTTATTTTGTCAGTAGTTGCATGAGAATGGTGCCAGTTTGACGCACAAACACACCACGAGACACGATGTGCACATGCAGAACTGATCTGCACACGTGCACGTCGGTGGGATGAACCTGGTTCTAACAGCAGCTGCTGTACTCGTGGTCATGTTTATTTTTTCATGCACATCCATCAGCTGCTGTAATAATGAGGAGGAAAGTGTTTGTGATGCGGCTGAGGATGTGCAGACGTTGGTCACATGGTGCTGGGGTTGACTCTGTCTGTCTGACACAACCACTGCAGAAACATTACAGTTGATAGAGATTTACACATCAAATAAATGTTGTACATTTTTCTTGTTTGTGTTTTTGACTGTTTTGTATTTAAAAAAATACTAAAAATAAAAAGAGTAATGTTGGGAAAGTGTAGTGACACAGACCCACAACAGGGGCCGTAAATGAACGGACAATGGAAGAAGTCAAATTATAACACTTTACTGTTGTGAATGACACAACCAAACACAGCAGATTCAGAATGTGCAACAGTCAATCAATGAAGGTGTCGTGTGGGCAGGCTCGACGATAGGAGACGCCCGTCTGGAAACGAACCGGAACCACACGATTTCCACCGTCACCGAACCCAAGGAATACTGGAGCCGCCAAGTCCCGGAGTCCCCAGGTGGCCACCTTCACGGCGTGTTGGATCTGGTACTGCTGGCAAAAAGCAAAAGACAGTCAAAGGGTGGGTGTGTGAACACCCAGTAACAATCCTGGTGGGAATTCCACCTCCACCTCTCACTCAACAAGTTGCAGCAGTCCCTCAGAAGAAAAAGAGCGCCGTCTTGCACAGCCTCCACAAAAAAAGACCGGTACTCCTGCAAACACTCACAATAACAGATTTACAAATCTCACAAAAAGGCTGAGAGTATTACCTCTGATAGAAGACGATATCTCGGCAGTGTGGTGGAGGTATCTTCCTGCTTTTATTCCAGATGTGGATGATTAGTGACAGCTGTCACGGATGATGGGTGACAGCTGTCACCACGGCTTGTTCCTGAGGCGGCAGCGCCCTCTCGTGCCTGAAGCCCGCACTTCAGGCAGGGCGCCCTCTGGTGGTGGGCCAGCAGTACCTCCTCTTCAGCGGCCCACACAACAGGACCCCCCCCTCAACGGGCGCCTCCTGGCGCCCGACCAGGCTTGTCCGGGTGGCGACGATAGAAATCGGCCAGGAGGGCCGGGTCCAGGATGAAGCTCCTCTTCACCCAGGAGCGTTCTTCGGGTCCATACCCCTCCCAGTCCACCAAATACTGAAAGCCCCGGCCCATTCGACGGACGTCCAAGAGCCGGCGAACTGTCCAAGCCGGCTCCCCGTCGATAATACGGGCAGGAGGCGGCGCCGGACCGGGTGCACAGAGGGGCGAGGTGTGATGCGGTTTAATCCTGGAGACATGAAAGACCGGATGGATCCGCAGTGAGGCTCCAACTCCCGGCCTCACTGCGGTAGGACTGAGGACCTTGAGGATGGGGAAGGGTCCAATGAATCGGTCTTTTAATTTGGGGGACTCGACCTGGAGTGGAATGTCCTTGGTGGAAACCCATACCTCCTGCCCGGGCTGGTATGCGGGGGCCGGGGACCGTCGACGGTCTGCATGGGCTTTAGCCCTCGTCCGGGCCCTCAACAAGGCCGAACGGGTGGTGCGCCACACCCGACGGCATCTCCGCAGGTGGGCCTGGACCGAGGGCACACCGACCTCTCCCTCCACCAAAGGAAACAAAGGGGGTTGGTACCCCAGACACACCTCGAACGGGGAGAGGCCGGTGGCAGAGGACACCTGGCTGTTATTAGCGTACTCGATCCAGGCCAAATGTTCACTCCAAGCCGACGGGTGTGCGGAGGTCGTGCACCTGAGGGCCTGCTCCAACTCCTGGTTGGCCCGTTCGACCTGTCCGTTAGTCTGCGGGTGATACCCAGACGAGAGGCTTACAGTAGCCCCCAGTTCCCGGCAGAAACTTCTCCACACCTGCGAGGAGAACTGGGGACCGCGATCCGAAACGATGTCTGTTGGTATCCCATGCAGCCGGACGACATGGTGGACCAGGAGATCCGCCGTCTCCTGGGCCGACGGGAGCTTCGGGAGGGCCACGAAGTGGGACGCCTTGGAGAAACGGTCCACTATCGTGAGTATGGTGGTGAGTCCCCGGGACGGCGGGAGGCCTGTGACAAAATCCAGACCAATGTGGGACCAGGGGCGGTGAGGCACAGGAAGTGGCTGTAGAAGTCCCTGTGCCTTCTGGTGGTCCGCCTTGCCCCTGGCGCAGGTGGTGCAGGCCTGGATGTAAGCCCGGACATCAGTCTCCAGGGACGCACACCAGAAGCGATGCCGGACCACTGCCACGGTCCTACGCACCCCTGGGTGGCAGGAGAGCTTGGACCCGTGACAGAAGTCCAGAACGGCAGCTCTGGCCTCTGGTGGAACGTATAGTCTGTTCTTTGGTCCTGTTCCGGGATCCG
Source organism: Thalassophryne amazonica (assembly GCF_902500255.1). Classification (NCBI taxonomy): domain Eukaryota; kingdom Metazoa; phylum Chordata; class Actinopteri; order Batrachoidiformes; family Batrachoididae; genus Thalassophryne; species Thalassophryne amazonica. Next base: position 117,116,010 of record NC_047109.1, on the reverse strand, counting down.
GGCTCCGTGCCAGGGCCTCCCGGACGGTCTTCTCCACGTCCCAGGTCAGAGCAGCCACGATAGTGGACTCCGGGAGAATGGGTTCCGGTGGATCCGACAGCTCGGTCTTGACTTCCTGTTCATGCACCCGAGACAGGGCATCTGATCTTTGGTTTTTGGTCCCGGGGCGGTAGGTGATTTGGAAGTCAAAACGGCCGAAAAACAGTGACCAGCGGGCTTGCCTGGGGTTCAGTCGCTTGGCGGTCCTGATATACTCCAGGTTCCGGTGGTCAGTGAAAACCGTGATAGGCACTGATGCTCCCTCCAGCAGGTGTCTCCACTCCTCAAGAGCCTCTTTCACCGCAAGGAGCTCTCGATTGCCCACGTCATAGTTCCGCTCTGCTGGGGTCAACCTGCGGGAAAAATAGGCACACGGGTGAAGAACCTTATCGGTTTCTCCGCTCTGGGATAGCACGGCTCCTATCCCTGAGTCAGAGGCGTCCACTTCAACCACAAACTGGCGACCAGGATCGGGCTGCACCAAGACCGGTGCAGTCGAGAACCGGCGTTTCAACTCCCTAAACGCGGCTTCGCACCGATCCGACCAGGTGAAGGGAACTTTTGGTGAGGTCAGGGCCGTCAGGGGGCTAACTACCTGACTATACCCCTTAATAAACCTCCTGTAGAAATTTGCGAAGCCGAGGAACTGTTGCAGCTTCCTACGGCTCGTAGGTTGGGGCCAGTCTCCCACCGCTGCGACCTTGGCCGGATCCGGGGCGACGGAGTTGGAGGAGATGATAAACCCCAGGAAGGACAAAGAAGTGCGGTGAAACTCACACTTCTCGCCCTTCACAAACAGCCGGTTCTCCAACAACCGCTGCAGGACCTGACGTACATGCCGTACATGGGTCTCAGGGTCCGGAGAAAAGATGAGTATATCATCCAGGTATACGAAGACGAATCGGTGCAGGAAGTCCCGCAAGACGTCATTAACCAAAGCTTGGAACGTCGCGGGGGCGTTAGTGAGGCCGAACGGCATGACCAGGTACTCAAAATGACTTAACGGGGTGTTGAATGCCGTCTTCCATTCGTCTCCCTTCCGGATCCGAACTAGGTGGTATGCGTTCCTAAGATCCAACTTTGTGAAGATTTTGGCTCCATGCAGGGGGGTGAACACTGAATCCAACAAAGGCAACGGGTATCGGTTGCGAACCGTGATCTCGTTCAGCCCCCGGTAATCAATGCATGGACGAAGACCGCCATCTTTTTTGCCCACAAAAAAGAAACCTGCTCCCATCGGAGAGGTGGAGTTGCGGATCAGCCCGGCAGCTAAGGAGTCCCAGATGTAGGTCTCCATTGATTCGCGCTCAGGTCGGGAGAGGTTGTACAGCCTGCTGGACGGGAACTCCACGCCTGGCAACAAATCGATGGAACAATCATATGGACGGTGCGGGGGAAGAGTGAGTGCCCGATCCTTGCTAAAAAACGTCAGCAAGATCGTGGTACTCAACCGGCACCGCCGACAGATTGGGGGGAACTTGGACCTGCTCCTTAGCCTGGGAACCGGGAGGAACCGAGGATCCCAAACACATCCGATGGCAGGTTTCGCTCCACTGTACCACCACCCCAGACGGCCAATCAATCCGGGGATTGTGTTTCATCATCCAGGGGAACCCCAGAATCACACGGGAGGTAGAAGGAGTCACAAAAAACTCAATCTCCTCCCTATGATTCCCTGACACTACCAGAGTTACTGGTGGTGTCTTGTGTGTGATTAAAGGGAGTAGGGTGCCATCTAGTGCTCGCACCTGCAATGGTGTAGGTAGCGCCACCAGAGGGAGCCCTACCTCCCTGGCCCATCTGCTGTCTAGCAGATTCCCTTCTGACCCTGTGTCTACCAGTGCTGGGGCCTGAAGGGTTAAATCCCCACTAAGGATTGTAACTGGGAGCCGTGCGGCAATATGTGTGTGTCCCACGTGAATTTCTTGGCCCACCCTAAGCCCAGTTTCTAGGGGCGGGCGTTGGTGTTTAACCGTTCGGGGGCAATCGCTCAATTGATGCTCCATTGAGCCACAAACAAAACACGCCCCGCGTGGAAACCTCCTCTGTCTATTAGGTGATCTAAATGTGGCCCTGCTCGTGTCCATAGCTTCGTCAGCAGGGGGAGCTGTCGCCCCACGGGACGTAGAGGCCAGGGAGCGTGGGAAGGGCGGACCTTTCTCGGACCCGGAAGGAAGAGGGACGGCGCGCGCCCGGCCACGTCCTTCGCCTTGTTCCCGACGGCGTTCCTCCAACCGATTGTCTAACCGTATAAGCCCATCTAATTCCCGCGGTTCATCCTTGGCCACTAGGTGCTCCTTTAGGACTGACGACAGTCCGTTTACAAAGGCGGCGCGGAGCGCAGCGTTATTCCAGCCGGACCTCGCAGCCGCGATGCGGATGTCGACTGCATAAGCAGCTGCGCTTCGGCGTCCCTGTCTCATCGACAGCAGCACAGTTGAAGCGGTCTCTCCCCTGTTAGGGTGATCAAACACAATTCTGAACTCCCTCACAAACCCAGTGTACGTGTGAAGGAGCTGTGAATTTTGCTCCCAAAGCGCTGTAGCCCAAGCGCGTGCCTCTCCCCGAAGCAGAGTGATCACATAAGCTATTTTGCTTGCGTCTGACGCGTACATGACGGGACGTTGTGCGAAGACGAGCGAACACTGCATAAGAAAGTCCGCGCACGTCTCCACACAACCTCCGTACGGCTCAGGAGGGCTTATGTATGCTTCAGGGGATGGTGGGAGGGGTTGTTGAACCACCACTGGAACATTTATATCCAGCACAGGGTTGGCAGGAGGAGGAGCTGCAGCAGCGCCCTGAGCGCTCGCCGCCACTTGCGCGGAGAGAGCCTCCACCCTGCGGTTCAGGAGGATGTTTTGCTCGGCTATTTGATCCATCCGAGCCATAAAGGCGGTGAGAATATGCTGTAGCTCACCAATCACGCCTCCTGCAGATGCCTGCACTCCCTGCTCTCCCATTGGTTGTTCAACAGCCTGGTGACGCCCCTCGGAGTCCATGACGCTGGCCGAGATATCCTGTTGGGAAAGTGTAGTGACATGGACCCACAACAGGGGGCGTAAATGAACGGACAATGGAAGAAGTCAAATTACAACACTTTACTGTTGTGAATGACACAACCAAACACAGCAGATTCAGAATGTGCAACAGTCAATCAATGAAGGTGTCGTGTGGGCAGGCTCGACGATAGGAGACGCCCGTCTGGAAACGAACCGGAACCACATGATTTCCACCGTCACCGAACCCGAGGAATACTGGAGCCGCCAAGTCCCGGAGTCCCCAGGTGGCCACCTTCACGGCGTGTCGGATCTGGTACTGCTGGCAAAAAGCAAAAGACAGTCAAAGGGTGGGTGTGTGAACACCCAGTAACAATCCTGGTGGGAAATCCACCTCCACCTCTCACTCAACAAGTTGCAGCGGTCCCTCAGAAGAAAAAGAGCGCCGTCTTGCACAGCCTCCACAAAAAAAGAACGGTACTCCTGCAAACACTCACAATAACAGATTTACAAATCTCACAAAAAGGCTGAGAGTATTACCTCTGATAGAAGACGATATCTCGGCAGTGTGGTGGAGGTGTCTTCCTGCTTTTATTCCAGATGTGGATGATTAGTGACAGCTGTCACGGATGATGGGTGACAGCTGTCACCACGGCTTGTTCCTGAGGCGGCAGCGCCCTCTCGTGCCTGAAGCCCGCACTTCAGGCAGGGCACCCTCTGGTGGTGGGCCAGCAGTACCTCCTCTTCAGCGGCCCACACAACAAGTAAAACGTGAACAGAAAGAGACCGGGAGGATGGCAAAGAAAAACAAAAGAAAAGTTCAGACAAATCAATCAATCAATCAATCAATTTTTTTATATAGCGCCAAATCACAACAAACAGTTGCCCCAAGGCGCTTTATATTGTAAGGCAAGGCCATACCATAATTATGTAAAACCCCAATGGTCAAAACGACCCCCTGTGAGCAAGCACTTGGCTACAGTGGGAAGGAAAAACTCCCTTTAACAGGAAGAAACCTCCAGCAGAACCAGGCTCAGGGAGGGGCAGTCTTCTGCTGGGACTGGTTGGGGCTGAGGGAGAGAACCAGGAAAAAGACATGCTGTGGAGGGGAGCAGAGATCGATCACTAATGATTAAATGCAGAGTGGTGCATACAGAGCAAAAAGAGAAAGAAACAGTGCATCATGGGAACCCCCCAGCAGTCTAAGTCTATAGCAGCATAACTAAGGGATGGTTCAGGGTCACCTGATCCAGCCCTAACTATAAGCTTTAGCAAAAAGGAAGGTTTTTTGCTAAAGAGAGGAGCCAGGTGCTGTAACTCACCTACCAGGTGTTTCTCGGTGTGAACAGCATATTTGGGGGTGTGTAGTCATATTCATGTCAGTGCCAAACTGGGCATGTCGGCATTTATGAATTACAGTTGTATGTAAAAGTTTGGGCCCCCTGATGATTTCCATGATTTTCCTTTATAAATCATTGGTTGTTTGGATCAGAAATTTCAGTTAAATATATCATATAGCAAAAAAACAGTGATATTTGAGAAGTGAAATGAACTTTAGAGGATTTATAGAAAGTGTGCAATAATTATTTAAACAAAATTAGGCAGGTGCATAAATTTGGGCACCCCAACAGAAAAAAATGCATCAATATTTAGTAGATCCTCTTTTTGCAGAAATAACAGCCTGTAAATGCTTTCTATAGCTTCCAATAGTCTGGACTCTGGTTTAAGATATTTTGGACCATTCTTCTTTACAAGTAGATTTTGAGCAGTCTTTAGGGTCGTTGTCTTGTTGAAAGATCCAGCCCCGGCGCAACTTCAACTTTGTCACTGATTCATGAACATTGTTCTCAAGAATTTGTTGATATTGACTGGAATCCATGTGACCCTCAACTTAAACAAGATTCCAAGTACCTGCATTGGCCACACAGCCACACAGCATGATGAAACCACCTCCAGTTTTTACTGGAGGTAGCAAGTGTTTTTCTTGGAATGCTGTGTTCTTTTTCAGCCATGCATACTGCCCCTTGTTATGTCCAAATAACTCAATTTTAGTTTCATTAGTCCACAGCACCTTATTCCAAAATGAAGCTAGCTTGTCCAAATGTGCTTTAACATACCTCAAGCAACTCTGTTTGTGGTGTGTACGCAGAAAAGGCTTCCTCTGCATTACAGCATCATACAGCATCTCTTTGTGCAAAGTGCGCTGTATAGTTGAACGATGCACAGAAACACTATCTGCATCAAGATCATGTTGTAGGTCTTTGGAGCAGGTCTGTGGGTTGACTATGACTGTTCTCAACATCCTTCACTTCAGCTTATCTGAGATTTTTCTTGGCCTGCCCTTTCGGGCCTTAACTAGTACTGTGCCTGTGGTCTTCCTTTTCCTCACTATGTTCCTCACAGTGGAAACTGACACCTGAAATCTCTGAGATAGCCCATATTTATGCACCTGCCTAATTTTGTTTAAATAATTATTGCACACTTTCTGTAAATACAAGAAACCTCCTTTCACTTCTCAAATATCAGTGTGTTCGTCTGCTATATGATATATTTTACTGAAATTTCTGAACCAGACAACCAATTATTTATAAAGGAAAAACATAAAACCTATCAGGGGTGCCCAAACTTTTGCATACAATTGTATCTCCAGTTTTACACCAGAAATATTTGCATGTGTTGTCGTTCTGTGAACGATGAGTGACAATGACAGAAGAACTAAACATATGACCTGTACGTTTGCACCTGTGTCGCCGACTGAACGGTCCCCCCTAAAAATTGGCCCGCCCTGCCTTCACTGCACGTGTCATTAGCCGCAGTTCACCGATTATTGTTTCTGTTTCAAACTGCCTCCAGTCTTCATCTATCTCAGTGACAGATACCTGAGGTTTTTGTACAACAATCATTTCCACATAAATTCAGCATTATTTCATAATAAAAAGCTGGAGGAAGCGATCAGAGCACTGCGGTGCACAAGCTGCTAGCTGATGCGTTCACTGCACGTCGGTCATTTCAAGCGTCGCCTCATTTCTGCTTCAAACTGCCTTTAGAATGATTTACGGCAGCGGTGTCCAAACTATTCCAGAAAGGGCCGAGAGGGTGCAGGTTTTCTTTGCAGCCACTGACTCCAGCAGGTGATTTCACTGATGAACTCATCCCACCTGTTCAAAGGGATGTTAATCAGTGAAATCACCTGCTGAAGTCAGTGGCTGCAAAGAAAACCTGCACCCTCTCTGCCCTTTCTGGAATAGTTTGGAGACCCCTGATTTAAGGGGCTTTACTTTGTCATCTGATGGTTAATAATAACATTAATCCATTTGGGTGAAGAGACTCCGTCTCAGACGAGCTGCTGAGTTCTGAAATGATGCCTGAGCAGTGGAGGCACCGATTTTTAGGGGAGGACCGACAGTGGGCTTCTGTCAGGACTCTGTATTATTAACAGCTTGCTCTGGGGTTTGCAGAAATATTCATAAACCAAGATCATTTCCACACCTACCAAACATCTGGTGCTGATTTTGGGTCGTTTCTGCTACAAACCCTTAAAGCACACAAATTATTACTCTTTAGTGTGTGTTAGGCTGTTATGTTCAGGTGTGCGCGTGTGTGTGTCTGTATGTCACCCATTCATCCACATGCTGCTGCTTTGTTACAAGGCTTTTGTTTTCAGTCATGTGTGTCAAAATAAATCAATGGGTTTTAATCTGATTTGGACCAAACAGAGAGGAATGACTGAGGGTCAGCCAAGGACAAAGTGGTTTGATTTGGAGAAAAACCTGATAAAATCAGTGTAACAATCCAAGGTCAAAATATTTACAAACCCAAATCAGGTCGAGAGAAAATAAACCACATAGTGATTCTTACATTTATTTTGACATCAATTTAGTGTGGCCAAATACATTTAATTTGTTGATATACATCCATTCCTACATTTTCCAGTTGAAGGGGTCTCACCCCCAAGCAACCAACTAATCGTGATGAAATTGGGAAAGATCGTACATGAACAAAGGCTAATTTCGGAATTTATGACCAACATTTGGTAGATTTGGAAGTGATTTACAAGAAATCTTATGGATGTTAACTAGGGTGTCACATTACATGTATTTGTACTGAACCGTACAGTACAAAAGCACTTGACACTTCTTACTTATAAGGTTTTGAATAATCAGGTCCCATCTTATCTTAGGGACCTCGTAGTACCATATTACCCCAATAGAGCGCTTCGCTCTCAGACTGCAGGCTTACTTGTAGTTCCTAGGGTTTGTAAGAGTAGAATGGGAGGCAGAGCCTTCAGCTTTCAGGCTCCTCTCCTGTGGAACCAGCTCCCAATTCAGATCAGGGAGACAGACACCCTCTCTACTTTAAGATTAGGCTTAAAACTTTCCTTTTTGCTAAAGCTTATAGTTAGGGCTGGATCAGGTGACCCTGAACCATCCCTTAGTTATGCTGCTATAGACGTAGACTGCTGGGGGGTTCCCATGATGCACTGTTTCTTTCTCTTTTTGCTCTGTATGCACCACTCTGCGTTTAATCATTAGTGATCGATCTCTGCTCCCCTCCACAGCATGTCTTTTTCCTGGTTCTCTCCCTCAGCCCCAACTAGTCCCAGCAGAAGACTGCCCCTCCCTGAGCATGGTTCTGCTGGAGGTTTCTTCCTGTTAAAAGGGAGTTTTTCCTTCCCACTGTAGCCAAGTGCTTGCTCACAGGGGGTCGTTTTGACCGTTGGGGTTTTACATAATTATTGTATGGCCTTGCCTTACAATATAAAGCGCCTTGGGGCAACTGTTTGTTGTGATTTGGCGCTATATAAAAAAATTGATTGATTGATTGATTGATTGATTGACAGTTTGGTTCGCAGAACTGCACGCAGAATACACAGTATGACTCTGCACAGTATGATTATAGACACATGCTTATTTGTTTCCTTAAGTCACTGACATTTTATCTCATGTGCACAGACGGTGTGTCACTCTAGTTCCATGCTCTGTGCAGGAGGCGTGGCCAGACCCTCAGTGCAGGAGGCGTGGCCTCACCCCTCAGTCTGCTGTCTGTTTCTGAAAAGAGGAAACAGCAAATCAGACAGTTAAAGTGCATGAATGGATCATTCTAATTAGAAACTTTGGGACCATAAATGGAACTGGTTAATTTACCTTTTTCTTCAAAACCACTGAAAGTTAAAGTAAACTGATACGTGGTTGTGTTGAATCGCTGTGCCAGGATGAGATCAGTGCACATTCAAGTTACTCATGTGACCGAAGGACCTTTGTGGCCGGGACAGTGGTGGGATTGAACCCCAGACTGCTTGAACTAAAGACCAGAACTCTACCAGGTCAGCCAAAGGGGAATTCCCCATTAGCCAAGCTAACGGGAATGTCTTTTCAATCCGGACGTCATCCTGGTACACACAGAATATCCACCAACTTAAGAAGTGATGTTTTATATGAATTAGTGTAAAATTTCACAGATGATTTTCAATTTTCAATTCAATTTCAATTTATTTTCATTCATATAGCTCCAAATCACAACACAGTTGCCTCGAGGCGCATCACACAAGTAAGGTCTAACCTTACTAGTGGTAAGAAAAAACTCCCTCTGAGGAAGAAACCTTAAGCAGACCAGACTCAAAGAGGTGACCCTCTGCTTGGGCCATGATACAGACACAAATTACAGAACAATTCACAAAACGAATATACAGGAAATGCTGCTGGTGCACATTACAGGAGGGTCTCCAGCACAAATATCACACCCATCTCTGGATGGAGCTGCACCTTAAACAGAGAGAAAAAAACTGAATCAGGCATCAGAAAGACAAAAAATACAGTATAATTCGTCAGCATTAAACAACAAGAAAAACAGAAGAAATACTAAGGTGATCACCGGCCATAAGCCCTAAGCTTTACTAAGAGAACCAGAATTTAGGTAAAGTTGAGGCCGCGGCCCGCTCCAATTACTAATAAATGAATTAAAAGAATAACAAGTGCAGAACTATACTAGCTAGCCATACGAAAGGGAAAATAAGCGCGTCTTAAGTCTGGACTTGAAAGTCTCCACAGAATCTGTTTTATTGATGCAGGGAGATCATTCCACAGAACAGGGGCACAATAAGAGAAAGCTCTGTGACCCACAGACTTCGTATTCACCCTAGAGACACAAAGTAGTCCTGCACCCTGAGAACGCAAAGCCCGGGCCGGTATGTAAGGTTTAATTAGGTCAGCTAGGTAGGGAGGTGCCAGTCCATGAATCATTTTCTAGGTTAGTAGCAGAACCTTAAAATCTGATCTTACTGGGACAGGAAGCCAGTGAAGAGACGCCAAAATGGGTGTAATGTGGTCGAGCTTTCTGCTTTTGTCAAAAGTCTGGCTGCAGCATTTTTAACCAATTTGAGACCCCTAATACTAACTGCAGTAGTCCAATCCAGAAGAGATAAATGCATGCATCAGGGTCTCAGCATCAGCCATAGACAGGATGGGACGAATCTTCGCTATATTTCGCAGGTGGAAGAAAGCAGTCCTAGTAATATTTCTAATGTGGAGGCCAAAGGACAATGTAGGATCAAAAATTACCCCAAGGTTCCTCACTTTGTCAGTGTGATGTATGACACACGAGCCGAGGCTGAGCGTTAACTGGTCAAATTGATGGCGATGTCTCACTGGACCAAGAACCATCATTTCAGTCTTATCAGAATATAAAAGTACGACGTTTCTAGACATCCAACTTCTCACTGATGCAAGGCAATTTTCTAAGGATTTTATGTGCATGAGATTACCAGCAGTTATCGGCATGTGTAACTGGCTATCATCAGCATAGCAGTGAAAGGTAATCCCAAAACGCCGCAATATGTGCCCAAGGGGAGCTATATAAAGGGAGAAAAGCAGGGGGCCTAAGATGGACCCACAAATTGGAACCACAAATTTCATATCACTAAGTTAGAGGTAGTGTTACTGTACAAAACACAGTGAAAACGACTGGTGAAGTATGACGTCAGCCATGCAAGGGCACTCCCAGTGATCCCAAAGTGATTTTCCAGCCTATCGAGTAGAATACGATGATCCATGGTATCAAATGCAGCACTGAGATCTAACAGCACTCGAACAGCAGTGGTGCTTGAATCCATTGTAAGCAGAAGATCATTAACCACTTCAGTGAGAGCCGTCTCTGTGGAATGATATTTTCTAAAAACAGACTGCAGTGGCTCAAAGAGATTATTCTCAGTATGATAGTCTACGAGCTGCCGTGACACCACTGTTTCCAGAATTTTAGAGCAAAATGATAGATGTGATATCAGCAGGATGAATATGTTAGTTTAAATGAGTCAACACCCCCGAGTCACACTAACTGTCAGAATGCTCGTAGCACGGGCCGAGGCGGAGGATTAGTAGCAATCTTCCATTCCAGCTTATTAATTAATCAAAAACCCAGACAGAGCTTTAATTCATTTGAAAGCTTGATTCTTAGTCTTGTCCATCCAAATTGGAAGTCCCAAAAACCAGTTTTATTTGTTGTTATCTATCGTCCTCCTGGTCGTTACTGTGAGTTTCTCTGTGAATTTTCAGAACTTTTGTCTGACTTAGTGCTTAGCTCAGATAAGATAATTATAGTGGGCGATTTTAACATACATACAGATGCTGAGAATGACAGCCTCAACACTGCATTTAATCTATTATTAGACTCTATTGGCTTTGCTCAAAATGTAAATGAGTCCACCCACCACTTTAATCATATCTTAGATCTTGTTCTGACTTATGGTATGGAAATTGAAGACTTAACAGTATTCCCTGAAAACTCCCTTCTGTCTGATCATTTCTTAATAACATTTACATTTACTCTGATGGACTACCCAGCAGTGGGGAATAAGTTTCATTACACTAGAAGTCTTTCAGAAAGCGCTGTAACTAGGTTTAAGGATATGTTGCCTTCTTTATGTTCCCTAATGCCATATACCAACACAGTGCAGAGTAGCTACCTAAACTCTGTAAGGGAGATAGAGTATCTCGTCAATAGTTTTACATCCTCATTGAAGACAACTTTGGATGCTGTAGCTCCTCTGAAAAAGAGAGCTTTAAATCAGAAGTGCCTGACTCCGTGGTATAACTCACAAACTCGCAGCTGAAAGCAGATAACCCGTAAGTTGGAGAGGAAATGGCGTCTCACTAATTTAGAAGATCTTCACTTAGCCTGGAAAAAGAGTCTGTTGCTCTATAAAAAAGCCCTCCGTAAAGCTAGGACATCTTACTACTCATCACTAATTGAAGAAAATAAGAACAACCCCAGGTTTCTTTTCAGCACTGTAGCCAGGCTGACAAAGAGTCAGAGCTCTATTGAGCCGAGTATTCCTTTAACTTTAACTAGTAATGACTTCATGACTTTCTTTGCTAATAAAATTTTAACTATTAGAGCAAAAATTGCTCATAACCATCCCAAAGACGTATCGTTATCTTTGGCTGCTTTCAGTGATGCCGGTATTTGGTTAGACTCTTTCTCTCCGATTGTTCTGTCTGAGTTATTTTCATTAGTTACTTCATCCAAACCATCAACATGTCTATTGGACCCCATTCCTACAAGGCTGCTCAAGGAAGCCCTACCATTATTTAATGCTTCGATCTTAAATATGATCAATCTATCGTTATTAGTTGGCTATGTACCACAGGCTTTTAAGGTGGCAGTAATTAAACCATTACATAAAAAGCCATCACTTGACCCAGCTATCTTAGCTAATTATAGGCCAATCTCCAACCTTCCTTTTCTCTCAAAAATTATTGAAAGGGTAGTTGTAAAACAGCTAACTGATCATCTGCAGAGGAATGGTCTATTTGAAGAGTTTCAGTCAGGTTTTAGAATTCATCATAGTACAGAAACAGCATTAGTGAAGGTTACAAATGATCTTCTTATGGCCTCAGACAGTGGACTCATCTCTGTGCTTGTTCTGTTAGACCTCAGTGCTGCTTTTGATACTGTTGACCATAAAATTTTATTACAGAGATTAGAGTATGCCATAGGTATTAAAGGCACTGCGCTGTGGTGGTTTGAATCATATTTATCTAATAGATTACAATTTGTTCATGTAAATGGGGAATCTTCTTCACAGACTAAGGTTAATTATGGAGTTCCACAAGGTTCTGTGCTAGGACCAATTTTATTCACTTTATACATGCTTCCCTTAGGCAGTATTATTAGACGGCATTGCTTAAATTTTCACTGTTACGCAGATGATACCCAGCTTTATCTATCCATGAAGCCAGAGGACACACACCAATTAGCTAAACTGCAGGATTGTCTTACAGACATAAGGACATCGATGACCTCTAATTTCCTGCTTTTAAACTCAGATAAAACTGAAGTTATTGTACTTGGCCCCACAAATCTTAGAAACATGGTGTCTAACCAGATCCTTACTCTGGATGGCATTACCCTGACCTCTAGTAATACTGTGAGAAATCTTGGAGTCATTTTTGATCAGGATATGTCATTCAAAACGCATATTAAACAAATATGTAAGACTGCTTTTTTACATTTATGCAATATCTCTAAAATTAGAAAGGTCTTGTCTCAGAGTGATGCTGAAAAACTAATTCATGCATTTATTTCCTCTAGGCTGGACTATTGTAATTCATTATTATCAGGTTGTCCTAAAAGTTCCCTGAAAAGCCTTCAGTTAATTCAAAATGCTGCAGCTAGAGTACTGACGGGGACTAGAAGGAGAGAGCATATCTCACCCATATTGGCCTCTCTTCATTGGCTTCCTGTTAATTCTAGAATAGAATTTAAAATTCTTCTTCTTACTTATAAGGTTTTGAATAATCAGGTCCCATCTTATCTTAGGGACCTCGTAGTACCATATCACCCCAATAGAGCGCTTCGCTCTCAGACTGCAGGCTTACTTGTAGTTCCTAGGGTTTGTAAGAGTAGAATGGGAGGCAGAGCCTTCAGCTTTCAGGCTCCTCTCCTGTGGAACCAGCTCCCAATTCGGATCAGGGAGACAGACACCCTCTCTACTTTTAAGATTAGGCTTAAAACTTTCCTTTTTGCTAAAGCTTATAATTAGGGCTGGATCAGGTGACCCTGAACCATCCCTTAGTTATGCTGCTATAGACGTAGACTGCTGGGGGGTTCCCATGATGCACTGAGTGTTTCTTTCTCTTTTTGCTCCGTATGCACCACTCTGCATTTAATCATTAGTGATTGATCTCTGCTCCCCTCCACAGCATGTCTTTTTCCTGGTTCTCTCCCTCAGCCCCAACCAGTCCCAGCAGAAGACTGCCCCTCCCTGAGCCTGGTTCTGCTGGAGGTTTCTTCCTGTTAAAAGGGAGTTTTTCCTTCCCACTGTCGCCAAGTGCTTGCTCACAGGGGGTCGTTTTGACCTTTGGGGTTTTTACGTAATTATTGTATGGCCTTGCCTTACAATATAAAGCGCCTTGGGGCAACTGTTTGTTGTGATTTGGCGCTATATAAATAGAATTGAATTGAATTGAATATCGGCTGATAGTTTTTCAATACACTAAGAAAGATGAATAATTTCCAGCACAGTCGGCCCAAGAGTGGGCCACAGGTCCTTAAACAGTTTTGTTGGTATAGGATCAAATAAGCAGGTTGTGCTTTTTGTTGATGTTACGAGTTTTATCAGCATGCCTAGTGAGATACTCTCAAATTCTGTAAATCTAGGTAATAGCTCAGTAATGGCACCCACCTCAATAGCAGGGTGTAGTTGCTGGGTTCAGGCATGCTGGGATATGTTTAACCTAATGTCTTCTATTTTCTTCTCTTGTTGAAGTCTGTGCCTGTCATGTTTGGAGGCAAAGGGAAACCAATAGAAATGGAGATGCACAGGACAGACTGGATGATGATAGACGATGATGAGCAGTTGCTGGGGCAAGCTGAACTTACTGAGCTGTCTGAGGTAGTACATCCTCTGCTGTGCCTTTTTTCTGATGGCGTCTATGTGGGAGGTCCACTGGGAGATGGTGGATCCCAGGAACTGGAAAGTGTCCACAATCGACACAGTGTTGTTGAGGATGGGGGGTGGGGGTTCCTCCTGAAGTTCACTGTCGCCTCCACAGTCTTGAGCGGGTTTAGCTCCAGGTTGTTCTGACCACACCAGGGGACCAACTGTTCCACCTCGTCTGTCTGCAGCCTCATCACAATCCTGGATGAGATGATGGCGGTTTCGTCCACAAACTTCGTAAAACACGTAACGCACTGCACAGTAATTTTATCTCAATTAGAATGACAAGAGATGTCATCAATTTATAAACGTTTAACGAAAATGTTTACATTTACACTTTGTACCGAACTCGTCCCGAACAGTCAATCAATCAATCAATTTTTTTTATATAGCGCCAAATCACAACAAACAGTTGCCCCAAGGCGCTTTATATTGTAAGGCAAGGCCATACAATAATGATGTAAAAACCCCAACGGTCAAAACGACCCCCTGTGAGCAAGCACTTGGCTACAGTGGGAAGGAAAAACTCCCTTTTAACAGGAAGAAACCTCCAGCAGAACCAGGCTCAGGGAGGGGCAGTCCTCTGCTGGAGTGACGTCCAAACAGTGACGTCCAAACGCAAATATGTGCCGAACAGTGACGTCCAAACGCAAATATGTGCCGAACTCGTCCCGAACAGTGACGTCCAAACGCAAATATGTGCCGAACTCGTCCCGAACAGTGACGTCCAAACGCAAATATGTGCCGAACAGTGACGTCCAAACGCAAATATGTGCCGAACTCGTCCCGAACAGTGACGTCCAAACGCAAATATGTGCCGAACTCGTCCCGAACAGTGACGTCCAAACGCAAATATGTACCGAACTCGTCCCGAACAGTGACGTCCAAACGCAAATATGTACCGAACTCGTACCGAACTGTGACGTCTAAATGCAAATATGTACCGAACCGTGACTTGTGTCACGTGACACCACTAATATTAATGTAAGATGGGTCACAGGTAATCTCAAAACCCCATACATGTGCACATGTGCTTCCACCTGTAGTTAGTCTGCATGATGGCAATTAAGGAAAAGACAATATTCATTTTGCCCCCCCCCACCACACACACACACAGATAAATCCGTCCTCTTCATTAAAATGAGATGTAATTTTGCAACATGTTAGAAAAATAAACCTGCATTGTAATTCTTGGATTTCAGTGCACTTTGAAAGTCCGTACAGCTTTAACATATAAGTTCTGCTGGTCTTTACAGGCTGAATGGCTCCATGCATAAATGTACAAAATGTTTATCTATATTCTGCACCACAAACAATGGAGCACAAATTCTCAGAAGCATCACTTTGTGGACATTTGTGTACAATACCAGGCTGTATACGTTTACTGAACATTAAATTATATTTCTGGTCATTTGTTTAAATATGGTGCAGCCAATTCACATTAAGTGGAGAATGACAATAAATACATGCATTTTATAATTTTTTTCCTTAAATGGTGTATTAATTGTGAGTTACGTCTTATTTAGTTAGATGTGACAGCCTTTTTTTTTTAATTCATAAATTTTAATTATGGGAACAAAACATTCTCTTAATATGCACACAGCCCTGTTTCAAATTATCTCTGTGTGACCGCAGGGACCACAAACTGCTTTTGTGGAAACCACAGCGGGTGAATATTTATTGCTTTTCTTTTTAGTTTTACATCTGAACTTGTCACATGTCATTCAAAAACACATCCCCCCCCCCGAACTGTCGCTGCAGCGCAGAACTTCCCCATGAGCTTTATGCTTTCTCAGCACGTGGCTACGTTCATGCGCTCGTGCCCTGAGGGACTCCACACAGTTTTCCTTCCCACAGAATCCATACATTTTGTTTCCATTATGGGATGGTAGGTCTGTACTGTGTTGGAGCTGGCATGCACCATCACTTTGAAGATCATGTTCAGGAACAAAAATGGGTCACAGAAAAAAGTGAAACTGGTTTTTCTTCGTCTTATAGGAGAAATAGATTTAAAAGCTCTGAAGTTAGTCAGAATGGAACACTTAAGCATGGTGAGCCAAAACAGTGCTGTAAGTCATTTTTCCCCAAGCATTAGTATCTCCTCAAGTCATGGGAAAATACAGGACCATTAGGACAGCAGAGAAGAGGACACTGTCATAAACCCAAACCTACGTTTCTGCTAAGAATTACCGAAGCTCCCTGAATTTTGTCATGCTTATCAGACACTCAGGATGTGGAGGCTTTTTACTAACTAGAGAAACCTGAGCTCGTCCTGTAAGTCACTGTCTGCTCTACACCACCACATGTTTCTGATACTTTGATTTTCACGGACCCACTTGAAAAAAGTTGTTACTTTGGAAAGCAAAAGTTAAATCTGAAGAGATTATTAAATGACCCAAGCTGGCAGCTTGATCCCAGGGCACATACGTGCACACAGACCTTTGAAGGTCCCGTGTGGTGTCTCTTTGCACATGCGTATGTGTCTTTTAGGCTATACTTTTTGTATACTGAACATTATTCTGAAAATCGTTACTGTATTTTTGATAAGTCACACTGTTTTTTTTTCAGTCACAGGACCTTTCAAACTATAAAAAAACAAAAGGTATGACTTATTTAATATTGTTACAGGACCTGTCAAAGCTGTCAGTGATGAGCTATGGCACCCTCTGAAGCCCGACTCTGTTTTACAGGGTGTGGAATGTGAGGGGGAGCAAAGGGCTTGTATCCAGTGACTCACTTAGTGACGGGAGAATTTTGGGCATAAATGAATAATTATAAATCAGTCTATCAGACTGTCATATGTTTTCATCGTGAAGATCCCAGCTGTGGTAGAACCTGTTGCAGTCCTGGTTTCTCCCTCACTTCCTGATTTATTTTGTTAGTCACCTCTCTCTGTTTGTTTTCACTGTCTTTACTTGCATTTTGGTGATCAGTCTGTGATTATATTAACCACTCCCACATGTATTTAAGCTCCTCCTTCATGCTTCCTAATGCCATTGCAACTACCAGCATTGTTGTTATTCTTCTTGTGATTCCTCACTGCCAACCGTTGTTGTGCCTGTTTGGTCTTGTCTCTCTCACCTTTCTCCTTGGATTTAGTTTTTCTGGACCGATTGCCTGAGTCATGAGTTGACTTATTGTCCATTTCTGGAAACTGCCTTTGACTTGTCCTTTGGATTTTCATTTTGCCAGCCAGAAGTCAAGGTTCAGGCAGACAATATGGGAAACCAGAGTAGTGGAAGTGCTGTCTGGAAGACTCAGATCTTGAAGCTTACATTTGGATTCAGCTAATCAGGACTGTACAATGAAGAGGAAGCAGCTGGTCCACCTTTAAGTCATCAACTCACAATGATTAGGAAGCATACACATTTAAAAAAAAAAAAATCTCTCTGCTGCTTGCAGTTGCTGGCCTGAAACACTACCTCCTCTGATCCACCACAAGCAGTTGCTCTCTGTCTGACACCTGGGGCAGTCTCTGATCCTGCCTTCTTCCAATGGCAGGATTCCAGATCAACATATCCCTTCCCCGCTGTGACTGGGACCTCCCCCAAAGACTGTTCTAACATTCTGTACAATATCACTATGGATTCGATCTTTAACTGGTTCTAGAACTGTCTCAGATTAAGTCCATCTCAACCATATTGACTAATATCTGCATTTGACCTTGGACTGTCCACTGTCTGTTCTCTGTGTTGGGGTCTTCAGTACATCCAGTGCCATTACACAACCTGATGCAACTAAAATCAGAGGTTTTCTGGTGAATTCAGACATTTACTCAGAATGTGACACAGTGTACAAGCTGAGAACTGTCACCGAATCACCCCGAGGTGGAGCAGTGTAAATGCCAATTACAGTTTTGTACTTTTCTACTACCTTACCTTTACTGAATTGTTTTCAGTTAAGTTTTGTGCGAACAAACAGATTGTATGTATATTATGTATATCAAGTGAATAGTAAGAGGTATGAAATTAAGAAAAACTGGACTAGACTGGACCAGGTTTTGGAGGCTTTCTGCACGTGCACTGCACCTACAACCACACGTCATTACACAACCAACAGCCATGCAGGCTGCACAAATGAACACATGCACACTCACTACTTCAGAAATATGGGCGCTGAACATGGAAGCAACACTGCATCAGTTTAAACTCACAGTGACACTTGTGTTACGTTGTGCACTGTTTTGCTCTGGGTGGAAGATTCTGTAAAGGTGTTTAGTCTATAACTGACAGCAGGTGAGACATCGACCACACACACATGCATGCACACATGCATGTACACAGTACCAACTATAAAACACTTTCCATCACCCTTTTTTCTTTTTTGTAATTGAGTAAAGACGGGGTCATTTTTTTTCTTCTGTGTCCAACTTTCCAGAATGTGTAACTGTAACAAATTCACTGAAATCTATTCAGACAACTTTGTCTGCGTTAAAGAGTACTGTAAAAAAACAAAAAACAAAAAACGCTAAAAATATGCACCTTAGAAAAACATCAGGCTTATGTTTGCATAACGTCCCACCGAGGTTCTGAGTCTGAGTGACTGAAATAGAAAACATCATCTGTTTGTCTGTGGAAGACGACTGAAATGTTTTTTGTTAAATGTCAGAGTGAGTCAACGTATTACAGGGTGGAAGGTAATATTGAAACTGGGCCAAGTTCATCCTAAACACATCAGACTATTAGGAACAAATATTAAATCACATCTTCTCCACATGAACTTTCCACTGTTAACAACTTGTGAAATACAACCAAAATGAACTAATCAAGTTCCTGTCAAGTATCCAAACTTGGTGCTGCAGGTTGAAACCTGCAGCACTTACTGTGGTACCATAGCTACAGTTTCCACCAGCGCACGGCAACTCTCACTGCCAATGAACAAACAGCACAGTTGCCATTTTTGTGCTCATGTTGTGTAAGTAAGGACAGATGAGCTATTTCGTGCAGCCACGTGTGTGTTGTCTCCAAGTCTGGTATGGTTGGGTGCCCTGCCTGAACATGACGACTGTGAGGCAGCAGACCTGGTGCAGCTTTCAGACATGATTCACACACAGCTGCATGGCATGCACGTCAACTGTATACACAGGGATTCATGTTAAAGCATCATTAGACCACAAAATTGAAGAGAAAACAAAAATTAACAACAAAATTAAAATACAACCCCAATTCCAATGAAGTTGGGATCCTCTTCAACCTATATTCAACTGAATACACCACAAAGACAAGATATTTAATATTCAAACTGATAAACTTAATTGTTTTTGTGCAAATATTTGCTCATTTTTAAATGGATGCCTGCAGCATGTTTCAAAAAAGCTGGGACAGTGGCAACAAAAGACTGGGAAAATTGATGAATGCTTAAAGAACACCTGTTTCCAAACAGGTGTTCTTTAAGCATTCATTGATTGGGTATAAAAGGAGCATCCCCAAAAGTCTCAGCCATTCACAACCAAAGATGGGGCGAGGATCACCACTTTGTGAACAACTGCATGAAAAAACTAGTCCAACAGTTTAAGAACAATGTTTCTCAATGTTCAATTGCAAGGAATTTAGGGACTCCATCAACTACAGTCCATAAAAAAAAAAAAACAGAAAACCATTGTTAGTTAACACAGTTCGTCGCTACATCTACAAGTGCAAGTTAAAACTCTACCATGCAAAGTGAAAGCCATACATCAACAACATCCAGAAACACCGCCGCCTTCTCTGGGCCCAAGCTCATTTGAAATGAACCGACGGAAAGTGGAAAAGTGTGCTGTGGTCTGATGAGTCCACATTTCAAATTGTTTTTGGAAATCATGGACATCATGTCCTCCAGACAAAAGAGGAAAAAGATCACCAAGATTGTTACCAGTACAAAGTTCAAAAGCCAGCATCTGTGATGGCATGGGGGTGTGTTAGTGCCCATGCCATCGGCACTAACACACCCCCATACAGTGGTAACACAGTGGTAAACATACCACTGTCCCAGTTTTTTTGAAATGTGTTGCAGGCATCCATTTCAAAATAAGCAAATATTTGCCCAAAAACAATAAAGCTTATCAGTTTGAACATTAAATATCTTGACTTTGTGGTGGATTCAACTGAATATAGGTTAAAGAGGATTTGCAAATCCTTGTATTCTGCTTTTAATTTACATTTTTCACAATGTCCCAACTTCACTGGAATTGGGGTAGTAAAAACGGATTGAAAAATATAAAAATTGAATAACTGGTCTGTACTGTGTTTTTAAGATAGTTTTTGTGGATTGGCTGGTTGACAGCATCATGTGTAATAGAGAGGACAAAAACAGTTTAAAATTGCATGTACAGTTGTATGCAAAACTTTGAGCACCCCTGAAAATGTTCATGATTTTCCTTTATAAGTCATTGGTTGTCTGGATCAGAAATTTCAATGAAATATATCATATAGCGGATGAACACACTGATATTTTAGAAGTGAAATGAAATTTCTGGTATTTACAGAAAGTGTGCAATAATTATTTGAACAAAATTGGACAGGTGTATAAATTTGGGCACCCTTGTCATTTTATTGATTTGAATACATTTAGCACTAATTATTGGAACACAGAATTGGCTTGGTAAGCTCAGTGACCCTTGACCTCCTTACACAGGTGAATCCAATTGTGAGAAAGGGTATTTAAGGTGGCCATTTGCAAATGTGTCTCCTCTTTGCATCTCTTCTAATGATTGGCAACATGGGAGCCTCTAAACAACTCTCAAATGACCTGAAAACAAAGATTGTTGAACATCATGGTTTAGGGGAAGGATACAAAAAGCTATCTCAGAGATTTCAGGTGTCAGTTTCCACTGTGAGGAACATACTGAGGAAATGGAAGACAACAGGCACAGTACTAGTTAAGGCCTGAAGTGGCAGGCCAAGAAAAATCTCAGATAAGATGAAGCGAAGGATGGTGAGAACAGTCATAGTCAACCCACAGACCTGCTCCAAAAACCTACAATGTTATCTTGCTGCAGATAGTGTCTCTGTGCATCGTTCAACTATACAGCGCACTTTGCACAAAGAGATGCTGTATGATGCTGTAATGCAAAGGAAGTCTTTTCTGTGTACATACCACAAACAGAGTCGCTTGAGGTATGCTAAAGCACATTTGGGCAAGCCAGCTTCATTTTGGAATAAGGTGCTGTGGACTGATGAAACTAAAATTGGGTTATTTGGACATAACAAGGGGCGGTATGCATGGCTGAAAAAGAAGACAGCATTCACAGGAGGTGGTTCCACCATGCTGTGGGGCTGTGTGGCCAGTGCAAGTACTGGGAATCTTGTTAAAGTTGAGGGTCACATGGGTTCCAGTCAATTTCAGCAGATTCTTGAGAACAGTGTTCATGAATCAGTGACAAAGTTGAAGTTGTGCCGGGGCTGGATCTTTCAACAAGACAACGACCCTAAACACTGCTTTAAATCTACTAAGGCATTCATGCAGAGGAACAAGTACAATGTTCTGGAATGGCCATCTCAGTCCCCAGACCTGAATATTATTGAAAATCTGTGGTGTGGTTTTTAACAAACCTGAGATGTTTTGTAAAGAATGGTCCAAAATACCTTCAACCAGAATCCAGACTCTCATTGGAAGCGTTTAGAGGCTGTTATTTCTGCAAAAGGAGGATCTACCAAATATTGATGTATTTTTTCTGTTGGGGTGCCCAAATTTACGCACCTGCCTAATTTTGTTGAAAGAATTATTGCACACTTTCTGTAAATCCTATAAACTTCATTTCACTTCTCAAATATCACTGTTTGTCTGCTATATGATATATTTAACTGAAATTTCTGATCTAGACAACCGTTGATTTATAAAGGAAAATCATGGAAATCATCAGGGGGCACAAACCTTTGCATACAACTGTACATTCTGCCTCCACAGATCACCACTAGTCACCAGCAGCAGAGTTATGGATGAGGAGTCTCGGCTACAACATCTGCGATCTTCATGCGATGTGTTTCTCTGTGCAGGATCCTTCATTTATTCGCCAAGTATCTACAAGAATACAAGGAATTTGACTGGTTTGAGCTGCACTCTGATATAGTGTCAGTGATGATGCAAAGTAACTCTAACTTCCAGGGAACACCATTGTAAGTGATGATCCACCATGACACCACCTCAATAAGAAGTGGATCGGACAGAGAAATGTCACGTTCGTCTCTTGTACTGGGATCCACTCCTTTCCAACCTTAAAGGCAGTGAAAGTGTTCTCCCCCTGTGGAACAGCAGATGTTTGGTATCATGGTGGCTTTCCTCTTAAACTGAATTTCACATCTGCATTTCCCTGAGTGTATTTCACTTTGAGGTTCGGAAAACACTGCTGGCTTGTGGTTTCCTCAAAGGGGGTTTCATTTTTGCTTTATGACAGTGATTTGGATTTTCTCTGCAGAGAACACGTTTTGGCGTCGAACACTATGGACCTTATAGACACTTATAAGACGATACATTTGACACCTTTAGTCACCCCTCATATATATTCAGAGGTAAAAAGGCTGATTTCTGCCTCAACGTGCATTTTCTCTTTCAGACATAAAATGAAGTCAGACATGTTTCAGTCACACTCACAAATTTTCTTTTTCTTGCACAAATAGCAAAACACAAACGTGGATGCAGAGCTAGAATGTGTTCAACTGTGTGAAGTCAGACTGTTCCAGCAAATAACTGTGACTAAATCCTATTAGAAATAATCCTGGTGAGCACCTTTCCTGGCACAGAGAGCAGTCTAACACTCCCACAGCAGAATACGCCCTGGACTCAAAATCAGTCAGTGAGTGAAAAAAAGATACAAAACTACAGCACACAGTTCTTACATGACACAGGAGGTGATGGTCTAGTGGTTAAGCGGTGGGCCTCAGACCAGAGGATCCTCAGTTCAAACCCTAGTTGGCCAATCACTACAGACCTTTGGGCCAGGCCCTTAATTCCCCAGTTGTTCCCAGCTGTGTAGTAAGGGCCTTGCATGGCAACACCCCTGACATCGGTGTGTGAGTGTCTGTGTGAATGTGAGGCATCATTGTAAACAGCTTTGAGTTTCTGATATAGATGGTAAAGTGCTGTATAAATGCAGCCCATTTACCATTAGGCCAATTAACCACATGACAAGCCACATTATTACAGATATTTGTAAGAAAAGGCTCACAAAAGAGCCATTCTGTCATGATAACTTTAGCAGTTATCACCGTGCTGTGTGATACTGGCAACATCTAAAAGATGATGTTTTCAAGACACCTCAACGGGTTCAGAGTTCAGAGCTCGACATCCCTCTGCTAGATGGTATAAAGACACTGAGCAGAGTTCCATGGAAGCTTCTCCCCCTCAGAAGATCAGATTACCGGAGTGTTTTGGTAAGCCTTTCCTCCCCCCACAGACCAGCCCTCTGGGGCCCCCTGATATCAGCACGGTGGGTGTTCCCGGTCACACTGACTCACAAGGTGACACACTCCACTGCTGACTGCTGTGTGACGTCGTCTGTGTGGGAGGTTAAATGCACTCATGTTGTTACACAGGAAGGCGGATTCAAACGTCAGTGACAGGAACATACTCTGGATCCGGGTAGTCGTGACTGTCTTTGATCCACAACGATCCGGATGTCGATCACAACTGGAAACGTTTTCTTTTTCTCCCACTGGTGTGTAGTTTTTACACGCTGTGGAAGAACATAGTCCTGAGAAGACTGAAGCCACAATTTATATACCAGAAATAATTAAAGAATTATTATTATCGTAACATCCATATAGGAGATTTTTGTCGTTTGGACATGAACAAATTTCACTGATGCTCACAGTGCTTTATGTCTTTAGATTAGATTAGATAGGACTTAACTGATCACTTGGGAAGACTCCCTCAGGGAAACTGAGGTTCCAGCAGCATTGTATAGCAGCACACAGGGTAAGAAGCACACAGAGTATCAAAAGTGAAAGTAAATGAAAATGCATCTCTCTCTCTCTCTCACACACGCACACACACACACACACACACACACACAATTTATTTTGATTTATATAGCACCAAATCACAACAGAGGTGCCGCAAGGTGCTTCACACAACTAAGGTCTAACCTTAGGTCTAACCTCTGAGGAAGAAACCTCAAGCAGACCAGACTCAAAGGAGTGACCATCTGCTTGGGCCATGATACAGACAAATTACAGAACAATTCATAAAACGAACATACAAGAAATGTTGCCAGTGCACAGGACAGTTTCCAGAACAGACACCACACCCATCTCTGCATGGAGCTGCACCTCAAACAGAGAGAAAAATAGAATCAGGCATCAGAAAGACAAGAAATACGGTATAATCAGTGGTGGGCACACTTCCGATAACAGATAATTATCGAAGATAATGTTTTCATTATCGGTTTATCTTTTTAGATAACTTTAAAAGCCATTATCGGACTAATTACACTCAAAAATATAAACGCAACACTTTTGGTTTTGCTCCCACACCTGTGCACTAATCATGGTGTCTAATCAGCATCTTGATATGGCACACCTGTGAGGTGGGATGGATTATCTCAGCAAAGGAGAAGTGCTCACTATCACAGATTTAGACTGGTTTGTGAACAATATTTGAGGGAAATGGTGATATTGTGTATGTGGAAAAAGTTTTAGATCTTTGAGTTCATCTCATACAAAATGGGAGCAAAACCAAAAGTGTTGTGTTTATATTTTTGTTGAGTGTATCTTCCGATGAATTGTCGTCCAATAACTTTTAGACCGATAACGTAGTAAACCAAGCTGAACAGCAGCAAACATTTTTAAAATTAGTTGAGACCTAGTAATGCATGCTTTTAGTCTCAGATAGCATTTCGCCATGCAAGGTGGAATACTTCTAATATGGAACTACGCCATTTCCATTCTAGACCTCTAGCCTTATGCTTGAGGTCACGCAGGTAGTCATTGAACCAAGGTGACTGTGTTTTGGGGGGAGCATGATTTTAACAAAGGTTTAACACACACACCAATGTCATGCAAGTTGTTCAATGGTTGGATCCTACCTTTGATTCTGATTAATATGACTCTGAACCTGCCTTTGATCTTTGTTCCTGATTCCTTTGATCCTGATCAAGGGGTGGACACTGCACCTGCCTTTGCTGTTTGATCCTGGTTCCTTTGATTCTGAATGTGCCTTTGATCCCGATGCCCTTGATCTTGATCATGGGGTAGATCTTGCCTCAGATCCTTTATTGTTGAGCTTTTATCCTGTTTCCATTATTTCTCTTTGCAGGATCACAGTAATCAGCAATCAAGATCTAAGTGAATCAGTAAGGATTAAAGATCAAGTTCTACCTCTCCTTTGATGCTGATTGTAGGATCAAAGGAAGACAGACAGAGAACGTCTTTTTCATGACAGTAAAAAACAGAACATAATTGTTATTATGCATATATGTCATAATTGACAATTGTTATTTTTATCTGTTTTACTACTTTTGAGCTCAGCTGTTTTTCTTTGTAGGCAGCATTTGGGTTTTTTCTTACCTATACATCTTTTTTAGATGCTGAGTTTGTCCATGTTCACATCCAGAAGTCATAAATTAAGCTGTACTGTGGCACCATCTCCTTTTTCTGTATTAAAGACCCAATAATGACAGATTTTCTGTGTTATGAATGGACCCCAGTGGGATCCGTTATAGTGAACTGATAGCAGTGACGTTCTTCATTCTGGTTAGTGGGCTGTTCTCACTGAGGTGTGCACATGTGATGCTTCTCACTTTCCTGCATGTAAGTCCAGGTCAACATTAGTCATGAGTCAGCAGACAGATGTTCATGGAGCTCATATCTGTGGAGGTCCATAAAGAGTCCTGCAGCAAGGTTTTAGCGTACAGTCATGACCACTGGACAGCAAATAGTCACCTAACATGACCTCTGGAGGTCCTTGGTGTATCTGGACATCGCTACATTGGTTTTGTGATGATTTAAGGAGACCTAGATGAGGTCTTTTACAGCTGGGTGATAAATCAAAGGAAATTCCTAAATGCCTGACCCCCTCCAGTGGCTCCAGTGTGCTATGGGAGCATTCAGCTGGTGTGGTTTGGGTCCACTTATCCTTTCATAGCACGGGTGCCCAAATTCTTTCCTATGAAGGACCAGAAATGAATCTGGGTTTACAACCACAGGCCAAAAATAAATCTTAATGATCCTGCAAAGTACATAACATTATATTTTGCACACAATTTGCATTTAAAATCTAAAACTACATTTCAATATAATAAAAAACACTTCACTGTAATCTTTTTGCAGTATTCTTTAAATGTGCAGACTGGAGCAATAATAAAACACCCTTTTTTTTTGCACGTTTCAAAGGCAAGACACCTTCTGGACAGACAGTGCTTTGGAAAATTTACCTGAAAACAGCTGTGTTGTCCACTTTCGTCATGAAAATCTTGAAGAATTGACAAAAATGACAACATACAGGAACAAATCAGTATTGGATAATTAAATACACATTCTTGTGACATTCGTCAATGACACGTAGTGGCTAAACAGGCCTGATGAAGAATTTGGTGTTTTTTTCTGAGCCAGTAGATGGCAGTGTTCATTCACTAAAGGGTTTCAAAGTAACTGAAGTATACTGACATCAGAGAAACTTTACAGCACCTCAGGTTTTCTACATGGTCAAATATGGAACTGCAGCAAGCACAAAAGACCATCTTTGGTGCAGCAATGAAAATACGTCTTTTGCTGTAACATGATGAGCTAAATCAAAGGATCCATTTAGAGGGGAGGGCTATGATGCAGGAAGTCATTTCTTCCATGATGACAATGCCCCCATCCACAGGGCACGAGGGGGCACTGAATGGTTTTGCGATATGGGATTCCCAGTGACCAGATCTCAGTTCAACTGAAGACCTCTGGGAGATTTTTTATACTTTTTACATAATTATTGTATGGCCTTGCCTTACAATATAAAGCGCCTTGGGGCAACTGTTTGTTGTGATTTGGCGCTATATAAAAAAATTGATTGATTGATTGATTGATTTTGTACTGATATGTTTGGCAGAAAAACACCAAATAAAGAAATATCTTTTGGAAGAAAGGTGTTTGATCCCTCAAGTAGTTACAGAGACTTTCAGAACTAGTGCCACAGTGCCTGCTTGGTGACACCTGGTGGCCCAACACCATAAGGTGTATTATGGAAGGTTGATTAAATAATAGAAAAACCCAGATACTTGATGTCTACAGTGAATTGATCTGCTGGCTCTTGTGTGCTATGGTGGTCATCATGCTAGCATGGTTTGGGTTCACTCATCTCTTTAGAGGGAGGAGTCACTATACCCCTGTGTTTGAAGTGTTTGGATGGTTACCAGTTGATAACCATCCAAACTGGTTACCAGTCCAGAGATGTTCCGCCACATAGCGCGCATCTCATGTGCTGCATGTTAAAACATCACACAACTTTGCTTTGTCAAAATCCTGATGATATTGGCTCTTTATCATCACTTTTAACAGTGTGGATCAGCATCAGTGTGACTGTGGGGAAAGTGTTCAGACTCACTTATTACATTTGTCTCCACATTCATTTAATGATTTTTTTCTTGAAAAGAAACGGTCACTGTTCGTTCTTTTCTCAAGACACATTTATGTTAGTGATCTCCGAGAAGGTTTATCACAGCCAGATCGCTGCTTAGGCACTTTGGCAGCACGACTCAGCTCAATCTGAGACATGTGTCTTAATTTTCCCGTCCCAACTCATTTCTGTGACATTTTATCCACTTTTCTGTCCATGTGACCAGAACTCAGCCAAACTCAAATCCTGTTTTTGTCTTGTGATGGTGACTCTGGCATCCTGGTCTCTGACTGAGAGGTTTAAGAGCTTCAGCGCTGTGGGAGCCTTTTCTTAAGCAACGTGTTGAATATAGTACTGCAAATAAATCCAAACATATTACAGCGTAATGCAGAATACCACTCACAGATGGAGGGAAACTGATGGATAAAGTGCAAGGGCCCCATCTTGATGATCCAAACGGTTCCACCCTGTGTCTCTGTCTGGTATTCTGTTTGTTAAATACTGTTGTTTTTGGTCACCTTACTGTTGTTTTATACTGTTGTTATTTTTGAGTTCTACTTTGGTTTTCTGACACCGATGTTTGGTTGAGGTCTCTTTTTGTTAATGCACAGCTTTTGAGCATCTTTTTCAGGGTTTAGGTTGTACTCACCCTGGGTCCGTCTGTGTGTTTGTGGGTGTGGCCCTGTCACTTGTTGTTCCTCACAGCTGTTCCACATCCCAATCACAGTACTTCTTGCTCATTTCTGTACCACTATTTAAGTTGCTCACTGTTTTGGTTTGGTTGCTGGATTATTTTCTCAAATGCCTTGTTCCTGCGATGTCATCCCTTATCTTGTTACTGGCCTTTCTTATTCCTCTTCACAACTTCCCTCCTGTCACTTAACAGGTTAGACTGCACCCGATCTTTGGACTGCATCCACTCATCTTACGGTAAATAAAGCACAATTTCTTGAATCTGTTGTGTGTCTGTCTTCTCTGCATTTTGGGTTCAGCTGTGTCTAATCATAACACATAGGAGCGTGTCCAATTGCACTTTAGTATTTACATGTCAAGTAAATACCAAAGTGCACAAAGTGGTTGTATGTAATCTGTGATTAATCATGGGTGTGTTTTGGGAGTAGTATGAAATAAACCAGTCAGATTGTCATTAATTTTAAGAGTTGGTGCTTTGACACCTGGTACACAACTGTTTAGATGTTGGACACAAGTGAGAGGTTTTCTGGCAAAGCATCAAACTGCACAGGTGGATCATTTATAGGAGGAGCCACCAGAGCTCCCTGAGGTGAAAAAGTTGAGGCCCTCGTTCCTGGAACACCTCCTGCTAATTTTTATTTTATTTCATTTTACATTTTTGGTTTCAGTTCAGTTTTCTTGTAGTATGACGAATTGCTGCCTATGCAAGGTGGGCCTGAATATTATGCAGTCATGATCTTCTCCTACTTCTCTGCTGCTCCTGTTAGACACCACCACAGCAGATCTTCAGTCTCCATCTCACCCTGGCCATTGTATCTTCCTGTATTACACCAGCCACCTGCATGTCCTACCTCAGCACATGGTCTCCTTCTTCTCCTCTTGTCTGTTGGCTCCATCCTAGGCATCTTTCTCCCTATATACTGTGTGACCGTCCTGCTGACACCCTCTCAGTGTCACCCCTCTGAAATGTCCAAAATGTCCAGCTACATTGTCCCTGTAATACAGTCAGTCATAATCCCCTCCATGTGTGTCACTCAAAAAGGAAAATCACACTATTTTCAGCTTTAGTTGCATTTTCCTTATTTTTTTTTTTTTGTTTGGGTCAACGCCTCTAAGCAGTACAACTACACTCTTGCAGACTTTTCCTTTTGCTCTGACATGTAGGTCCCTTCACCTTCTCCCTTGTTTCACTTGGGGTCACTCCAGCAGAGCTGAGGTGGAGTTTTACACCATATGCCCTTTCTGATGCAATTCCACATTACATGGATAACGTGCAGGGGTGGTCTTGAACCGCGACTCCTCTGCATTGGAAACATGCACACTTAACCGCTTGGCCACCATGCCTTCTTTCACTCTGACGTGTGTGCCGACTAAATAGCAGAAAAACTATGTGATCAAATTTAGACCACATTTTTGGAGGTTTGGGGCAGTGGTTCAAAGCCTTCTTTTAAGCTCCCCCACGTGTGCCTTAGAAAGGCTAAAAGTGATTTATTATTCTATTTATTCATAAACCTGACTGACAGATACTCGCTCTGGTCTTTGGCTCGGACTCCAGGTTGGGAACCAGGGGTCTATGGCACAGTCACTTCTTGCTATCTGATGATAGCGACGCTCCAGCACTGCACCTGACCACACCTCATTTTAAGACCAACACGCTCACGGATCTACACAAGTGCACGTGCACTTGCTAATTGCACAACGTGGGCGCTGGGTGTAAAAAAGACAACTGCTTTATGCAACAACTGCAAACTGCTTTATGATGGGTGTAAAATAAGAGTCCCAAGAGTGAAAGAAGATAATCTCTTATTACAGCTAATCTGAAATTATAGTTAGTAACACAAATACTCCAGATATGAGGCATTTTTCATGAGCCCGTAAATCAGGTCAGACTTGGAGGAACTGAAGTCTGCTCAGATGAACCTACCCTGCTTGGCATCATTAGAGTTAGTCCGTGTACCATTAATGTTTAAGGGAATATCAGCATTTAAATCTCCCTCTAATGGGACGACTGCTGGCCAACAACAGTTGTGCTGTTCTCAGTGTTTTTGAAGTGTGAAATTGAGCCCAGATGCTGAATCGAGCAGTGGGAACAAGGGCTTCATGTGTGTGTGGATTCTCAGCCACGGGCTGCTCACTGCCAGAAACAACTGTTTCGCTTTGCTGTCTGTTTTTTGCACTCACATTTACTCTATAATCAGTGTTTTCCTAATTGCCGTAGGTTAGCGGGCTGATAAAAAGCTAATCACTGAGCTGTTGTTTGCAGTGTTCAAATAACACTGCAGATATCAAGGGAGTCACTGTGTGGACAGGATCTGGATCCCTGTCAACTTTTGTTTAAAATTATATTTGTAGACAATCACTCATGTGATATGTGGTACATGATCTAGAGCTGTCAATGTTTTAATTTTTCAATTACTAAAAGAAATGACTTAAAGTCAGCAACGTAGCAAAGAAAATGGTGTTTATCTTCTTGACCGTAAGTCGTTTTAGATAAACGTCTGTCAAATGTGTGAATTTAAGCACCAGAAATATGGACATGAAATAGACATCGGTTTTCTGCTGTCTCTCAGTTTGTTTTTTCTTGACTACACAGGTTGGGTGCAGTGGTAGGGTCTCCCTCTGCTGGGGTCTTTAAAACAATGAAAACTACATGTAAGTTTAAACCACAGCAGCACATTAAAATAGACATTAAGAGCAGCTGTGATGTAGAGGAGTGAGAAGGAGCAGAGATGAGGTGGAACAAGAACATTTTCTCAAAGTCATGTCATCATAAGTTACTTTCCCAGTCAAGCTCAGATGTCTCAGATTTACAGCCCGCTGGACTGGAACGATGTCGCTAAAGTGTCTGCATTAGCCTCATATATATGTATGTATTGAAAATGTAAGTCCCTTCGGCTTTTCCTTGTTTTCACCATAATAGTTCCAAGGTGGACTTGCATGTATTTTACAATGGATGCCCTTCCTGATGCAACCCCACATTACACGGAGAACAGCCTTGAACTGGGAACCTTCCACTGTGGAAACAAGTGCACTCAACCGCTTGAACCATCATTATATATATATATATATATATATATATATATATATATATATATATATATATATGTGCGTGTGTGTGTGTGTACAGAACACGTGGTTGACTTTTCCAAACCCGTCATCCACCCTTAAAGCCCCCCCCTTGATCTAGTACAAGAAGATCACAACCCTACAGAGGAAGGGTTGCTTTATTTTGTTTCCACTCGAAAATGACCTCATGAGACGGCAGTGTCTATGTTAAGACGCTCGTATCTCGTACGTTTCCACCTCCACTAATCACCAGCTGAAAACAAGTGACAATGGGGGCCTATCT
Source organism: Thalassophryne amazonica (assembly GCF_902500255.1). Classification (NCBI taxonomy): domain Eukaryota; kingdom Metazoa; phylum Chordata; class Actinopteri; order Batrachoidiformes; family Batrachoididae; genus Thalassophryne; species Thalassophryne amazonica. The sequence goes on along the minus strand of NC_047109.1, from coordinate 117,084,488 downwards.
GAGTGTATTTGTGTGCTGTCCACTCCTGTCTCCAGTGTAACTTTAGAAGGAGGCAGGGCGGTTTGGAACACTCTGCCACTCCAGATTAAAATAAAATGTTGTCGTGAGGCAGATAACTGCAAATATCAGGAGGGTTGTTCAAAAGTCACAGGGGCATTGAAGCTGACATATAGTATGTCCACTGTAGGGTTCTTACTCATAAAAGAATATCAGTCAAGTCAGATTATAAAGTGGCCACCATTCTTCAGAACAGCTTGTTGTATGGCTGGGGGGCCTGGCTGCCTTTTTGTTTCTGTCTTTTGTTTTTCCTTCCAGGTGGCTTGCATTTGGGACTGAGTGGCTGTGTTGCTGAGGTTATCAGGACCTCACCCTGATCACCTGCGGCTCGTCAGGACTCACAGCTGAGGTGCATCTATATGGATTGGAACATGGTGGCATTTAAGACTGGAGTATACAGTGTGTATTTGCCAGAGACTCGACCTTGTGACCAGACGGGTGAGATCGTCGTCTCGGGAGCCATCTCATCATCAGTGGATGCAGAGAACGTCCAGGGTTTGATGCACGGTCTGTGAAAGAGGAGGGGGTGAGGTCTCACGCTCGTCAGCACACTTCCTGAGGTACGTTAGATTTTGTGACTAACATTTATACAGTCAGTAAATGTGGTGTCCCTCACACCTTTTTATATTGAGCTGTATGTTAGTCATGTATCGGCTTCCACTGCAGTGGAGTTTTGTGAACTGGATGTTCCATGCCTGCAGGTTGGGAAGCTGATTAGTAATCAAGCCAGGAAGTGTTTGCTGTTTGTACACCTTTAAGTGTTCTCTCTGTGTGTAGAGTGTGGACTCACATAATGGTTCCTTCTTTCACAGACTCGGTTTGTTGCGGCCACCTGGGGGGTGTCGGCGGGGTCCTTGGGTCCGAACAGCTTCTGGCTCCGGACCGTTAGCGCTGCTGGGAGCGCACCACGCCAGACCGCACTTTCTTTTGTTATTTTTTGTATCACTGTTATGTATTAAATTCAGTTAGCCTTTGTACCATGCTCTGCTTATTTCATACTGGGTCCTTCAAACGCTGGTCGGTTCTCCGAGCTGCGTCCGACACATAACACAGCTACCACTTTTGGGGACATTTCATTCAATTTTCACATGCAACATGATACTGATCAAATTTTACAGTTGTGGTGTCACTATTTATGTACGTTAATATGTGGTTTGCAAATCATCATGTCTACAAACAGCCCAGTAGTAAGTAAGTAAGTAGCAGGGGTGGTGGCCAAGTGGTTAATGCGCTTGGTTTCAGTTCGGAAGGTTCCGGGTTCAAATCCCACCCCTGCCACATTTCTCCATGTAATGTGGAGTTGTGTCAGGAAGGGCATCCGGCGTAAAACTTGTGCCAATTCAATATGCAGATCCACCTTGGATTTGCTGTGGTGACCCCAAGTGCAAACAAGGGAGCAGCCGAAGGGACTTACTAGTAAGTAAGTAAACTTTATATAGCACTTTTCACAGACCAGGGTCACAAAGTGCTTCACATGATAAAATCAATAAATACAAAATAACACTTACAAACATTTAAAAGAAGATCAAGCTAAAATGCAATTTTAAAAAGGTGAGTCTTAAGTTGCTTTTTAAAAGCATCGACAGTCTATCGAGCGAAGGGAGCAGAGAAGCTCATTCCAAAAGCGCGGCGCCACGGCTTTAAAAGATCTGTCCCCTCGAGTTTTAAAACAGGTACTGGGAACCATCAGCAGGTTCAGGTTGGAGGACCTCAGGCCCCGGGTGCACACATACAGTTGGATCAGGTCCTTGATGTATTCCGGAGCCTGCCCATGCAGAGCTCTAAATGTAAGCACCAGCATTTTATAATTTATCCTAAACGAGACAGGGAGCCAATGCAGGGACTTGAGTATTGGGCTAATATGGGCTCTCCTGTGGGTGCGGGTCAGAAGCCGTGCAGCGGAGTTTTGCACAACCTGCAAACGAGCCAGTTCTTTCTTATTAAGACACATGAACAGGCTGTTACAATAATCCATCGCGAAGATATAAAAGCATGTACAATCATCTCTATCTCTTCAAAAGACACCATTTTTCGAAGTTTAGAGATATTCCGGATCTGGAAAAAACAATTCCTAACTAACTGTTTCGTATGATGCCAAGGTTGCGCAGGCCTTAACTTAACTATTCAGTTCACCAAGGTGCAGCCTAATAGGAGGCACGGCACTCTCTGGAGCAACAATCAATGTTTCACTCTTATCCGAGTTCAGCTGCAAGCTGTTTTCATTGAGCCATTCCTTAACTTTGGTGAGACAACTGGTTAAAGAATTGAGTTTCTGGGTCTCAGTTGTTTTAAAGGAGCAATACAGCTGCAGGTCATCAGTATAGAGATGATAGGATATGTCACAAAACTGCTGGATCAACTTGCCAAGAGGGATGATGTACAAAAGAAATAAAATAGGTCCCAGAACTGAGCCCTGGGGCACACCCCACAAAAGGTCAGCAGACTCAGACATCACATTATCAACAGACACACTAAATGTTCTACCAACCAGGTAAGAGCTAAACCACTCTAATACAGGACCCGACATCCCCACCAGATCCTGTAGTCTCCTGATCAGGATGCCATGGTCAACTGTGTTAAATGCAGATGACAGATCTAACAAAACAAGGACAGTGCATTTGACAGTGTCAGCGGCCATCATAATGTCACGCGACACTTTCAACAGAGCCGTTTCAGTGGAGTGAAACTCACGGTACCCAGATTGAAAAGTGTCATAAATGTTGTTGGTCTGCAAAAAGAAAGTTAGTTGGGCACAGACCAATTTTTCCAGGACTTTAGCCAGGAAAGGGGTTTTTGATATTGGCCTAAAGTGCTTCAGATCTGTAGGGTCCAGTCCAGCTTTCTTAAGCTGTGGCTCCACAACAGCATGCTTAAAAGAACTGGGGAACACACCAGTCAACAGGGACATATTAAACATTTTGGCAACACATGGCCCAATAGAGTCAAATACATTCATGAAAAGTCTAAAAGGAAGAACATCTAGTGTACTAGAAGATGGTTTCATTTTGCTGAAAATGGATAAAATGTCCTCCTGTGTAACAGGAGCAAATGATGCCCAGCATTGAGGGGGTGGTCCCATATGCTGGGGGCCTTGACAAGGTGGCACTGACTGTGGCAATCTGTCTTTTATAGCTCTGACCTTATCAATAAAGAAAGTCAGAAACTCATCACTAGTAGTTTTAGAGTGAACAGGAGTGACATAAGTAGCAAGTGCCACAATAGAGCTAATAGTTTCAAAGAACACCTTGGGATTTCCTCTATTAGAGGAAATCAGCAGATTGAAGTAGTTTGCCCTGGCCTCTTCTAACATCTTATTTAGGGAGACTATTAGGTCTCTCAAATGCAGCCTGTGAACCTCCAGTTTTGTAGATTTCCACAAGTGTTCAATTTGACGACAATATCTCCTTAGATTCATGATTGCATCGTTAATCCAGGGGCAGAACTTTTCACGAGATGCATTCTTAGATTTAAGTGGTGCAACTTGCACAGTGACCGTTAAAGCTGTCCACAAGGCCATCAATTTCAGTGCATTCACTAAAAAGAAGAGGATCAAACTTATCACAAAAATGTGTGGATGTTGCCCCTGTGATAATCCTCCTCTCTACCTTGGAGAGCACAGGCCTTGGCTGAGACGGCACCCTCAAGTCAAAGAGAACACAGGCGTGGTCGCGCAACAGAACATCCTCTACGCACACATCAGCAACATGCAGACCCAATGTGAAGACCAGATCCAAAGTATGGCCTTTACTATTGGTGGGGCCTGACACATGCTGTTTAAAATTAAATGCCTCAGTCACTGATAAAAGTTCCACAGCATGACTTGATGTGTCATTGTGCAAATTAAAATCCCCCATAATTAAAACCCTTTCCAATCGAATTATGGATGTTAAAAGGTCTGTAAAATCCTTTAAAAAGGTCCCAGCAGGGCCTGGGTGGGCGATAAATCAAAATACAATAAAAAGTATCTGAGGAACCAACTTCCATCATAAGTACCTCAAAAGAGGGGGCGTGATCTGTGTTCGTATGTCTGCATGTGAACCTGTCCTGGTACACAGCAGCCAGGCCCCCACCACGGTGAGGGGCGGGGCTTTCCCACAACTAAACAGCCAGCCGGACAGAGCTCATGTAAATGTATGAACTCGTTTTCCCTCTGCCACGTTTCAGTGAGGAAAAGGAAATCCAGGTTCTTCCTGACAAAAAGTTCATTAATAGAGAATGCTTTAGTTGCCATGGAGCGTGTATTCAATAATCCGCTCTGACTCAGCAATGACGCCTCGGTCGAATCAGCAGGAAGCAGCGAGATTGGCTGCAGGGATCTCCCACGGTCATGTGACGTCCAGCTATACCAGCACGACCCACGTCGCTCCCAGGATGTACACAAAGACGGCTGAGATGAGCAAGGGATCCAGGCGAGACGTCCATCAGGGATACAGCGATGCAAAGGCCAACCACTGCTGCATGGAGGAATCACCGAGAGCGCCAGCAGAGCAGCACCGCCAGCCATGTCCCGCCAAAGAGAAATGGGGAGCAGCCACCTGTAGCTTCGGTATAAGCGAGCCACGGACCTCGCCTCACATTTTACCCGAAACTGGATACCCACTCTGCAGCCTCAAGGCCTTGAGAATTTCCTCTTGGACCCCTTCTTGGAACTACCTGGACAGCGCAATAACAACAGGTATTCCTGGGAGGAGGACAAACACACAAACAGGGGTGGGAAAGTTTGTTTGTAGCTGTCCCAGTCATTGAAAAGGCATTCCATTGACTCTTTGATTTGAAAAAGAGAGCCTCGATCATAACTCCTTACAGCACCGACACAGTTGCAGTCCATCAAAACTGATATCATGGCACAGACGATCAGAAACATGACAGAAAGTCGGCACATTAGCAGGCGAGACGCAGCCCAAACAAACACAGGTGCCATCTTCGCTCACTACTCTGACAAAAATTTACAAAGCAAATCACCCCAGTAGTGACTTATATGTTAGAGACTGAAAGGTGTGGTAGTGGAGGTAGAACTTTAGATTCAGTAGCCAGCCCTCTCTGGATGGACTACTGGCACTAGTCCTCACTATGTACCCACCTATCCCCTTGTTAAGTTGGGGCATCCCATCCATGGTGGGCCAAATTAAAGGAACAAAGTCCTTATGGGCCTCAGGGCCTATAAGGACTTACTTTAGTTTCTGAGCTTGGCATCTTCTAACATTACATTTTCTTTCTTGGCTGCTTGAGAGTTGTCTGTTGACTGTATTGAATTTATCACAAAATGGACATCTTGCACTACTTATGAGTAGCAGTTTTAACTTCTATTTGAATGCAGCGCAGGAATCCCAGAAGACCCTAATTCTTCTATATGCTGCTCCATCTTGAGTCTAAATTCTTCACACTGTCCTCGTCACAGGTGATGCTTATGCTCTCTTGATTACAGAACATGCCACCATCATTTATAGCCCTTTTGAACACATGCAGGATGCAAAATAGATTCATGCAATGTGAGGCTGGTGAAAACCACCGCTGTGCACGTGGACGAGCCTATCTGGTGGAGCATCATTCAGTCGGGTCACCGTCATCAACAGACAAGTCCTAATTTTCTGCTTAATTTTACACAAACAAAATACATTTTACTGTTTAAACAATGTTGTAAATGTGAATAAAGGGCACTGACAGATGAGAGAAACAGTTCACCAACTGCCATGATGTCACCGCATGGTGTGAGCTCGTCTATTTTCAGTGCAAAACAGGCCTCTGGCTAATTGTAACTGAGTTATCATCATTGTGGAAACATGCTGACAAATAGGATTATAACAAGGTCAAAAAGATTAAACAGGCATCTCTGAAAGATTCATTTTGATTACAGTGTACAGAGATTATACAGCACAAAAAAAAACCTCACCTGCTGCCTCACACTTAAGAGAAAGGAATACACACGCCGGCATCGATTAGAAAAGTATCAGGCTGGATGGTCAGGAACACACAAAGAGGCAGGCAGGACTATGGAACACAGGAACAGAGCTGGAATGAAGGCATGAGGCACAACAAACTGGCAAGGGACAAACACACCTAGTGATCTTATATAACCCCGAGTGATAATCAGCAAATCAGGAACAGGTGTGCATGGAAAGCACCATAACAAGGGCGTGGCCAGAGAGAGGGAAACACCCATCACCAAGACCCAAGAGAAAGACAAGAGAGATAGAGACAGACAGACCCAAGCAGAAAAACCCAGCAAGAGAAAGAAATAAATGGTAAATAGACTGCATTCATATAGCGCTTTTCCATCTGCATCAGACGCTCAAAGCACTTTACACACTAATGCCTCACATTCACCCCGATGTCAGGATGCTGCCATACAAGGCACCCACAACACACCAGGAGCAACTAGGAGATTAAAGGCCTTGCCCAAGGGCCCTTAGTGATTTTCCAGTCAGGCTGGGATTTGAACCGAGGATCCTCTGGTCTCAAGCCCAACACTTAACCACTAGACCATCACCTCACATAAAAACAAAAATAACAAAACAAACCAAAGAAAATAAAACCCTGACAAAAAGAAGACTTTAAAACACGCTCAGCAGATCCTGAAGCAGAACATTGGCGCCGCTGCCTTCGCCAAAGAGGTGGCGCAGTTTCGGTGGTCTATTGGTTATTTTCTTTGTCAGCATTAATATAAATATTTCAACAGACTTTCATGAAATCTGGGGGTGAGATTGAGCGTGACAAGAGGAAGATTCCACTAAATGATGTGATGATGTAAAGTCAGTTCTTTCTGTCTGTGAAGTTTATTCATGTGATCATTCTGTGAGGATTAATAAACTCAGACTGAGTTCTACCTCATCTCTTCTTAATCACTCTGAAGCTCCGTTTACACATTTGTGTTGGAATTTCCCAGTCTCCAAGATCAAGGCTGGGTTTTTTTTTTAATCGACTGGCATCAGCTTTATTAAAGCGGAGTCGCACGCAAATGCATCTGGGTTTGTGTCAGATGGGTGTGTCTGACTTCGGGTCCAGTCTGATGGCTGCTGTGTAATGTCTAAATTGACACTTGAAATCACACCATCATTTTCTGTTGGCTTCAAACAATTAATTATCATGTTGTTTTTCACAGTTTGCTTCACTCACAGCAGATTGTTGTTGATCCAGTCCCACTCTGCCTCCAAGTAACATGCACGTTCTGCCAAGCTCGCAACTAATCCCAATTTTAAAATGTAGATTAAAAAAAAGTAGCACTAACCTTGCATTAAGGAAAGATTTTCTGGAAGTTGCAGTTAGACACTCTTGGATCCAGTCATCTTCTTTTACTAGCTGTTGTTCTTCTTCTACTGTACAATTTATTTGTGGTTGACGCATTACTGCCACTAACTGGACAGGAGTGTGTACTACTACTTTTCATTACATCTTACTACACATTTAACTCATAGACTGTATCTATCCTGGACAAAGATTGTAGGATTTCCATGTTGGCAGCAGCTCCTGCACTGATTCTGGCTATGTCACATTTAATTCATTAATGCATAAAGGGACAGAGTGTGGGTGACTCAGTGTTTGTGTATTTATTAAATCATATTTTTGGGGACTACATGGTGATTCACAATAATGGTGTTCTTTGATGTGGACATGAAAATTTATGAGACGCTTATTTTCTCAGTGATTGTGCATTATGTGGACCTAATGGATGAGACTATCAACAGCTGCTAAAAGGGCAAATGCTGTTAGCATGCAATATTAAATCATACATGAATTTCACTCAGTGTGAATATTACAACAGAGGCGTCTTAGATGATCCGTTAGGACATTTCACCACAACAAGCCAGATTATTCCAGTTGTTTGTAATAAAATGCTACAAAATGACAGACACAACAACAACAACAACACAACAGCAAGCAACCGAGTGAAGCGGACAAACAACACCGTGAGAGTAGGGATCAGCTCAGCAGCTGTCACTCAAAATGGCTACACCCCCAATTATACAGAACTTTATAAAAAATGTCTTAATCTAAGAAGTTAAAAGAAAAATTCACCCCTGTCCAGTTGTCATGAAGGAGAAAACTATCATTATATTATATATACACTATATTTTGTACCAGGCTGTAAACATTTTTATTTCTGCTCTAAATTTGGACATTTTAACATGGAGTTGAATGTGAAGCTTCTCCCTTTTAGAACCAGCCTCATGTGGCCAGTCAAGGAACTGCAACTTTTCTTCTTCTGGTAGGGCTTCACTTGACACCATCAAGGTTTACCTCTCGGTCCTTCTACTACCTTTCCTTCTCCTTCTGTAGAATTTTGTCAGAAGTAAAACACAGCAATCCTTACTTCCCCTTTATTTGAAGTGAATACTATTACTGCCTAAGTGCAGTTGATAAGAACAATATAAACATTTATTTTGTAAAGAAAGAAAGAAAGAACTGAGCTCAAGACAAATGTCTTGACATGTGAGTTTGGTGCCGGGTCATGGGAGTACTTGACTGTAACTTTTCCATGATTTTTGCTTTGTTCAGTCGGCCAGTGATAGCCCTTTTGACTTTGATCATATCTCGTGGATCATGACTCAAAGTTTATCTCCATCATTTCTACTGTTCACCTCCAGCCGTGACTCAAACATCATCCGTTATTACGCTGACAGCATCGTATTCATTCGTCACTGCTGTTCTCTTCCGTTTCTCCAAAATGACCCTTTAAGGTTTAAACCCCCCCGTGTAATTAGCCATGTGGCTCAACGGGAAAATCCCATTAAAATGACCGCAGGAACATCTCGAAAACCAAGCTCACGTTTAGTCACAGAAACACCGTTTCTCCACGTGACTTCAGTGAACATTATCTTGAATGCTTCACATCAATATTTATACACTTTGTCTGCTGTCATACTCTGTATTTAGGTGACCCTGTAGTTTGTACACATTCATCCTTCTGGAATTTCCAAACATTTGGTGTAAAACTAAAAAAAAAAAAAAAATCTTACAATCTAACTTAATTTGTGACAACTGTTAGTATTACAGAAGGAGAAGAAGAGCCTTTACTGTCATTGTGCATACAACAAAATTTGTTATCTCCACCTAACCCTATCCTACAGTTATTCACAACCCAAACACTAGGGGCAGTGGGCAGCCACAGCCTGGCGCCTAAGTCCGGATCTGCAGTGTTGCCTTGATCAGGGACAGACTCCAATGTGTGTGTTTTGATGGTGGAAGGAAATCCATGCAGGTAGGGAAGAACAGGACATGGGTGGAATCGAACCCCAGACCTTCCTGCTGTGAGGCAACTGTGCTAACCACTAAGCCACTGTGCTGCCCTGTTATGACTACAGACACAGGTTGACTGACAGTGACCTCTGATGTGCACTGAGCAGGTTTCAGGCCAAGTGTGAAGGGATGAGAATCAGCACCTTAAAATCTGAGACCATGGTCCTCTGTCAGAAAACGGTGGATCGTCCCCTCTGGGTCAGGGGAGTGTTAATGCTCCGGTTGGATGAGTTGAAGTATCTTGGGGTGTTGTACATGAGTGGGGGTAATTTGGAGTGTGAGATCAATAGATGCATTGGGGCGGCATCTGATTTTTTATTTTTATGGATGTTGTACCCAGTGGTGGGCACAGCTAACCAAAAAGTTAGCTTCGATGACAGATAATCAGCTAACTGAAAAGTTATCTTTTACAAAGCTAAACTGATAAACCACCCAAAATTTATCGGAAGCTACCGATAACTTTCAGTACTGTCTCCAGTACACTTGCAACTACTAACAAGCTGATTTTGAGTTTTAACACCACGATCGCTTCTGGGAGCATCAAAGACGGCCACAGACCTAAACAATGAGTCAGCACTTCTGTCTTTGAGCACTCTGACCCCTGCTGGAAGCTCCTGTTTACTACATAGCTTCTCACACCAAAGCAGTTGAGAGGAGCAGCAAAGCGCAACTCTCTACTCAATAACAGTGTCACTGTGAGGCGGAGGTCTTGGAAAATAAATCAATGCTGACTTATGGTTTGGTTTATGAATTTATACCGATAGAATATCTTTATTAATGTCAATTCTGTCATTTGTACAAGGTTAAAATATAACACATATCTTTTATTTTTAAATAATGCATTAATTCTGAAGTTTTGTAACAAACACTAACAGATACCAAAGGGATTATGGGTAAATGAGCCTCCACTAATACTGATTGGCTGACTCATTCATTTTATGTAAAAACCAACACGTTAATGTGATGTGAGTGTTGGTATTTAAATGTACTTTTGTAAAATATGCCATTTTAATTATATGTAAAAAAAAGCAATTTGATAAAGCCATAACTAAGTCAAGTTGTGATTTGACAACCATCTGATGTAACTGGGGTCAAAATGCATAGAACACTGCCATCTACTGGTGCCCAGACGCTCAGACCGTTACCCATAATCCTTTGAGTACATGTTGTTTTTTTTTTGCGCCAGAGAGTTCTGTGGTTTAAACAACAGAATCCACAACAACAGTTGTAAATGAACATTATACAAACAAAATGTATATTTTTTCTTTAGCTGCAGCAAGAGGCTGCAACAACTATCAGGTGCGCAAAGAATTATAATTTATGGGATATCTCAATACCTAGCGCAAATACTGCCATGAACACTACTGGCCAGTAGAAGGCAGTCGAGACCATACAGCAAACAGGAAAATATTGACAATATCTGATATCTGACATTTAAAACAAACACAATAACAAGTAACAACATCTATAAAGCCAGAGAATATATTCATGAGAGTTTTAGGCACAATAAACAAAGAGTTTAATACTGTTGTCCGTGTGGAGCCTGATCAGAGCGTCTCAAATGCATTTCTCCTTTCGTGACTGTACCAGGATTACCCATAATGCACCTGCACACAGCATGTCCACACTAATACCTTCAAAATTAGTGCAGTACTTTAAAACTAAAACATATAGCTGATACTTTCTCTTTATAAAACTTCAGAAGTGGCGTTAATCTAAATAACATGTCCAAAATTAGTTTTGTTAAAATTTTAACCATACGTTAAAACTGTATGTCTCTGGATGACTTGGGTGATATTGCCGGTGAGTTGGTATGGTGTCAAGAGTAATTATCTTGTGACCAGTTCTTCTGTGACTGCAGAGGTTAGCAGCTCTCCTCTCTTACAGAGAATAGAGCGGTTTGTTGATTACAAAACCTTTAACAGGTAAGCGTTGAAATCTTTGATATCAGACTTAACAAAGGTGTTTAGCTGTTAAGCATTAATAGCTAAAAACCTGTTGCAGAGTGTAAGCCCAGATACCGACGCCGGAATCTCATTTCTGCTGCTTGTATCTGTCACCTTGTTCTTTCAGTCATTACCCAAAGTTCATGACCCTATGGTCGTGAAATTAGCTGAGGATAAGTTCAAGAGGATAGCAGCATAAATCAACTAGTAAATTGAGAATCCCACCTTCTAGGCCAGCTCCTTCTTCACCATGATGGTCCAGTACATCCAGTGATGGGCACAGTTCCACTAAACTGCTAACTGCTAATTATTGAAGCTAATGTTTTCATTACGCAGATGATACCCAGCTTTATCTATCCATGGAGCCAGAGGATACACACCAATTAGCTAAACTGCAGGATTGTCTTACAGACATAAAGACATGGATGACCTCTAATTTCCTGCTTTTAAACTCAGATAAAACTGAAGTTATTGTACTTGGCCCCACAAATCTTAGAAACATGGTGTCTAACCAGATCGTTACTCTGGATGGCATTACCCTGACCTCTAGTAATACTGTGAGAAATCTTGGAGTCATTTTTGATCAGGATATGTCATTCAAAGCGCATATTAAACAAATATGTAGGACTGCCTTTTTGCATTTACGCAATATCTCTAAAATCAGAAAGGTCTTGTCTCAGAGTGATGCTGAAAAACTAATTCATGCATTTATTTCCTCTAGGCTGGACTATTGTAATTCATTATTATCAGGTTGTCCTAAAAGTTCCCTAAAAAGCCTTCAGTTGGTTCAGAATGCTGCAGCTAGAGTACTGATGGGGACTAGCAGGAGAGAGCATATCTCACCCGTGTTGGCCTCTCTTCATTGGCTTCCTGTTAATTCTAGAATAGAATTTAAAATTCTTCTTCTTACTTATAAGGTTTTGAATAATCAGGTCCCATCTTATCTCAGGGACCTCGTAGTACCATATTACCCCATTAGAGCGCTTCGCTCTCAGACTGCAGGCTTACTTGTAGTTCCTAGGGTTTGTAAGAGTAGAATGGGAGGCAGAGCCTTCAGCTTTCAGACTCCTCTCCTGTGGAACCAGCTCCCAATTCAGATCAGGGAGACAGATACCCTCTCTACTTTTAAGATTAGGCTTAAAACTTTCCTTTTCGCTAAGGCTTATAGTTAGGGCTGGATCGGGTGACCCTGGACCATCCCTTGGTTATGCTGCTTTAGACGTAGATTGTGGGGGGGTTCCCATGATGCACTGTTTCTTTCTCTTTTTGCTCCGTATGCATCACTCTGCATTTAATCATTAGTGATCGATCTCTGCCCCCCTTCACGGCATGTCTTTTTCCTGTTTTTTTCCCTCAGCCCCAACCAGTCTCAGCAGAAGACTGCCCCTCCCTGAGCCTGGTTCTGCTGGAGGTTTCTTCCTGTTAAAAGGGAGTTTTTCCTTCCCACTGTTGCCAAGTGCTTGCTCATAGGGGGTCGTTTTGACCGTTGGGGTTTTTCATAATTATTGTATGGCCTTGCCTTACAATATGGAGCGCCTTGGGGCAACTGTTTGTTGTGATTTGGCGCTATATAAGAAAAAAGTTGATTGATTGAGTTGATTATCGGATTAGTTTTTCAGATAACTTTGAAACGCATCATCGGACCAATTATCTTCTGATAAATTTTAGTCCAATAATTTTTAGATGGCTAATATGTTTTTGCAGCTGGACATCAGCCATTTTCCGGCAGATTTCACTTTTAACAAGAGATTTTGTCATGGAAAACCGCGCGGAGGCTTCGCGCATCACGACGGATTCGCTGATGGAGCGAGACAAAGAACACCTCCGTTTTGGAGTGTCAGAGGACAAGTTGGGACATGCCTATCTCGGCTTTCAGTGCTTACCAGTCGAGTGAGTATAAGAGAAATTGTGGAGAGCTGGGCATGTCCAAATTTGTCCTCTGACACTCCAAAACGGAGGTGTTCTTTGTCTCGCTCCATCAGCGGCTCCGTCGTGACGCGTGAAGCCTCCGCGCGGCTTTCCATGACAAAATCTCTTGTTAAAAGTGAAATCTGCCGGAAAATGGCTGATGTCCAGCTCTTGTGATAACCAGAGAAATTGCACACGACGGTCCCGGATCGACATAGCCATCTGTTTAGAAATGAAATGGTGGTTTCTGCCTATCGATTGCGGCTCGGAGCGCGGCGCGCCGTGCGCCATTGTGGGCCGTCCTTAAAGTGGTAGTAACACTCCGTAATCTCTGTGAAGCCCATAAAATTTTCACCGAAAGCCAGATAAATGTTCTGAATGGTTTCCAGCTGCCTGTCTCTAACAGTTTCTGAAAAAATTCTGATGGAAAAAAGCCCAAATCATTCTGCAATTTCCTCGCAATGAAAAAACGATGAGAGGGGTGGACCAGCGCTCACTCAAAGCCTACCCACAGGCAAATGACGCAACCGACAGGCGTGAAAAAACTCACGCATGCACACAAAGGTTCAAGCTTGGCTGACGTAAAAACATATGAATAAAATCCATATATTTTTTGCATAAAATAAAAAGGTCAGATACTTTTCTCACAGACCTCGTAAATACAGAGGACACCTGCAGTGAAGCCCAAATAAACGTCAAACTGTATTTTTTGTTTACAACCAGTTTGAGAGACGTTAAAACATTCAAGAGAGTTTTTGGGTACCTGGTGGTACATGAAGATAGACAGACAGGTCGAAAGGGGAAAGATCTCAAAATACCAAGACCTAAAAAATGACCTAAGAACAACATGGTCATTGAAAGACATCGATATCATTCCAGTTGTGGTGGGAGCAACAGGCCTGATGAAGAAGAACCTGAAGAAATACCTTGAGGCAATCCCCGGTCACCCAAGTGCACATGAGGTGCAGTTGTCTGCGATTAAGTGAACGATCACCATCTTGAAGAGAGCCCTCGGATACAATGCCAGATCTGGTTAAGATAACTATAGAACCTAGGATGCAACTTTAGACCCCAGGTTTGGGGCCCATTGCATTCTACTAAAAAGACATCAAAGATAAATGAAAAAACAAAAGTCATAGTCCAACTGTCCTCCCCACCGCCCCGGACTACAAATTAAACTAACGATGTCAAGCTCTCTTTGAACGCTTTGATATGGGAAGACTTTTTTGAAAACCCATTTTTACGACAGATTGTTATTTACTCATTTCACCGTCACTGTCCGACCCTCAGGTGATATTTCAGGAAACTCGCTTTCTCGTTGGCTTTAGCAAGTCCCTTAACCCACTCCACATTTTACACTGTTAATCCTTCAGACTAACAAGTAAAATTTTCAATCTGTGTCTCTGATCCCAGTGTCCTGACGGGACACTTCTGACTTATGTAGGCAGATCGAATGATTGAACGTGTTGATTTTACCCGTAGGCAGAATTCGCCATGTTTACTTTGGTGATTTATGCAATTATCTGGACCTATGAGCATTTCCTGACTCTGGTGCAGCTCATCCTAAAAAAGGGAGAAGAAATTTGAGATAAGTTGACTAATATGATGTTTTATGAGGCCCAATGTTTCAGCATGACTCACGGGGGGTAAAAAGGTCTATTTTTCTGTTAAGTCAGGTCCATGACGTCGTTGGGTCATCCAGTTGCATTTTGTAATGCATCAAATAAAACCACTTCCAGCTTTAATCGCAGATATGTGGAGTTAAAATGAACCTTTCCATCTGAACCCTGAAGGGTTTGTCCTGAACGTGTTAAAGTCAAACAGATCTATCTGAGGACCCGCCTCTACATCGCAATTAATACACCCACAGACATGCACAACACCCACATAAAACACGCTCATGGAGGCACACTGCTCATGGCATGAGAGCGCTCCTCTCTGGGAGAGAGATGACATTTAGGTGTGTATGAAAACCATTTTCATCTGTAGAGGAAACAATCAGACAGAAAATTGCAGCCTTGAAAGTAGAGAAGGGATCTGTAGGATCCCGCTGTAGCATGGAGTGAGCCTGCTACTGGTTAGAACATTCTCACTCTTTTACCTTTTCTCATGTCAACTCGCTTCAAAAGTGTCATGCTCGGCCATGAGCGTGGTTATGGTTTTTTTTTTCCTCCTTTCTTCTACCCACCATCTGCCCCAGCTTTGTTTTACTAGTTATTTATTTTGTGTTTATTCTGTTCCATGTTGCTTTGTCACTTTGTTTCTTTTCATTCTTTAGCCATCATCCAGTTCCATTCTAGTTTTGTTCTGTCAGATTATGTTAGCATTGTTTATCTCTTGTTTATTTTTGCTTTTCCTTTTTGTGTTATCGGTTATGCTTTATGTCGGGTTTTGCTTTCTGTTTTCATGTAGTTTGTTTTTCTCTTAGCTTGTGTACCCTTGTTTTCATGGTTTAGTTTTGCTTAAGTATTTAGGTTCCATTTCCAGTTCATGCCCGGTTCTTGGTTATGTTTTTCTGTCCTCAGTTTTTATTT